>NC_061509.1:54075116-54127003 GCF_022539505.1 Lolium rigidum
TTGATGCTCTCTTTTGCTTCAACTTCTATTTCTTGCGAGTGCATCATTAAAACTGCTGAGCCCATCTTAATGGCTATAAAGAAAAGAACTTATTGGGAGATAACCCATTTGTTTTTTTTACTACAGTACTTTTTTTTATATTTGTGTCTTGGAAGTTGTTTACTACTGTAGCAACCTCTCCTTATCATGTTTTTGTGCCAAGTAAAGTTTCTATGTCAAAGTTGATGTTATATTTGGGATCGCTGCGCAGAAACAGCATTGCTGTCTGTCACGAATCTGGGCACAGTTCTCTGTAGAAAATTCGAAAAAATCTGCCAATTTACGAGCGTGATCCTCAGATATGTACGCAACTTTCATTAGTTTTGAGTTTTTCCATTTGAGCAAGTCTGGTGCCATCTTAAAATTCGTCTTTACGGACTGTTCTGTTTTTGACAGATTCTGCCTTTTATTTCGCATTGCCGCTTTTGTTAAGTTGAATGAGTTTCTTTGTTCCATTAACTTTCAGAAGTTTTGTGCAATGTCCAGAAGTGTTAAGAATGATTGTGTCACCTCTGAACATGTGAATTTTTGATTATGCACTAACCCTCTAATGAGTTTGCTTGAAGTTTGGTGTGAAGGAAGTTTTCAAGGGTCAATAGAAGAGGGTGATATAATGTGATCGAGAAGAGTGAAAGGTCTAAGCTTGGGGATGCCCCGGTGGTTCATCCCTGCATATTTTAAGAAGACTCAAGCATCTAAGCTTGGGGATGCCCAAGGCATCCCCTTCTTCATCGACAACTTATCAGGTTTCTTCTAGTGAAACTATATTTTTATTCGGTCACATCTTATGTATTTTACTTGGAGCGTCTGTGTGCTTTTATTTTTGTTTTTGTTTTGTTATTTTAGTTCTCTGAATAAGTTCATCCTTGTGTGAGAGAGAGACACGCTCCGCTGGTTCGTATGAACACATGTGTTCTTAGCTCATAATATTCATGGCGAAGTTTCTTCTTCGTTAAATTGTTATATGGTTGGAATTGGAAAATGCTACATGTAGTAATTCTAAAATGTCTTGGGTAATGTGATACTTGGCAATTGTTGTGTTCATGTTTAAGCTCTTGCATCATATACTTTGCACCTATTAATGAAGAAATACATAGAGCTTGCTAAAATTTGATTTGCATATTTGGTCTCTCTAAGGTCTAGATAATATCTAGTATTGAGTTTTGAACAACAAGGAAGACGGTGTAGAGTCTTATAATGCTTACAATATGTTTATATGTGAGTCTTGCTGCACCGTTTTATACTTGAGTTTGCTTCAAATAAACCTTGCTAGCCTAAACCTTGTATCGAGAGGGAATACTTCTCATGCATCCAAATCCTTGAGCCAACCACTATGCCATTTGTGTCCACCATACCTACCTACTACATGGTATTTCTCCGCCATTCCAAAGTAAATTGCTTGAGTGCTACCTTTAAACAAATTCAAAAGTTATTACCTCTTATTTGTGTCAATGTTTTATAGCTCATGATGAAGTATGTGGTGTTTATCTTTCAATCTTGTTGGACAACTTTCACCAACGGACTAGTGGCTTCATCCGCTTATCCAATAATTTTGCAAAAAGAGCTGGCAATGGGATTCCCAGTCCCAAATTAATTAACAAAAATAGACACTCCTCCATGGTATGTGATTGTTGGACGGCACCCGAAGGATTCGGTTAGCCATGGCTTGAGAAAGCAAAGGTGGGGAGGAGTGTCATCATAATAAAACTAAAATAAAAGGGCACTCCTTCATGGTATGAGATTGTTGGCAGGCACCCGAGGATTCGGTTAGCCATGGTTTGTGAAAGAAAGGTTGGAAGGAGTGCCACCCAAAAATAAAATAAAATGGGAGCCGCTCTTTGAAGGTTTGTCTGGCAAGGGGGTTAGAGAACCCGCTACCATTCGTTGACAACAACAAACACCTCTCAAAACTCTACTTTTATGCTCTCTATATGTTTTCAAAATCAAGCTCTAGCACAAATATAGCAATCGATGCTTTCCTCTTTGAAGGACCATTCTTTTACTTTATTGTTGAGTCAGTTTACCTATTCTTTCTATCTTAGAAGCAAACACTTGTGTGAACTGCGTGCATTGATTCTTACATGTTTACCTATTGCACTTGTTATATTACTTTGTGTTGACAATTATCCATGAGATATACATGTTAAAGTTGAAAGCAACCGCTGAAACTTATATCTTCCTTTGTGTTGTTTCAAAGCTTTCTACTAAGAATTTATTGCCTATGAGTTAACTCTTATGCAAGACTTATTGATGCTTGTCTTGAAAGTATTATTCATGAAAAGTCTTTGTTATGTGATTCATTTGTTTACTCATTATCTTCATCATTGCTTCGAATCTCTCGCATTTATCTCATGTGCTTTACAATAGTATGATCAAGGTTATGATGGCATGTCACTTAAGAAATTATCATTGTTATCGTTTTACCTGCTCGGGACGAGCAGAACTAAGCTTGGGGATGCTTGATACGTCTCAAACGTATCTATAATTTCTTATGTTCCATGCCACTTTATTGATGATATCTACATGTTTTATACACATTATATGTCATATTTGTGCATTTTCTGGAACTAACCTATTAACAAGATGCCGAAGTGCCGGTTCTGTTTCTAGCTGTTTTTGGTTTCGAAATCCTAGTAACGAAATATTCTCGGAATTGGACGAAATCACCGCCCGAGTTCCTATTTTGCCCGGAAGCATCCGGAACACCCGAGAGCCGCCGGAGGGGGCCCTGTGGGCCCCAGATGACATGGTGGCGCGGCCGAGGGCTGGGCCCGCGCCACCCTATGGTGTGGTCGCCCTTTGACCCTCTCGCGCCGCCTCTTCGCCTATATAAAGCCCCCGCATCGAAAACCCTTAGGGAGGAAGCCACGATACGAGAAAAGTTCCGGAGCCGCCGTCATCGCGAAGCCAAGATCCGGGGGACAGGAGTCTCTCGTTCCGGCACCCTGCCGGAGCGGGGAAGTGCCCCGGAAGGCTCCTCCATCAACACCGCTGCCATCTCCACCGCCATCTTCATCACCGCTGCTGCTCCCATGAGGAGGAGTAGTTCTCCATCGAGGCTCGGGGCTGTACTCGGTAGCTATGTGGTTCATCTCTCTCCTATGTACTTCAATACAATAATCTCATGAGCTGCCTTACATGATTGAGATTCATATGATGATGCTTGTAATCTAGATGTCATTATGCTAGTCAAGTGGGTTTTACCTATGTGATCTCCGGAGACTCCTTGTCCCACGTGTGTAAAGGTGACAAGTGTGTGCACCGTGTGGGTCTCTTAGGCTATATTTCACGAAGTACTTATTCACTCGTTGAAGAGCGTAGTGAAGTGCTTATTTATATCTCTTGATGATTGCAATGTGTTTGTATCACAATTTATCTATGTGCTACTCTAGTGATGTGTTATTAAAGTAGTTTTATTCCTCCCGCATGTGTGCAAAGGTGACGATGCGTGCACCGTGTTAGTACTTGGTTTATGCTATGATCATGATCTCTTGTAGATTGCGAAGTTAACTATTGCTATGATAATATTGATGTGATCTATTCCTCCTACATATGCATGAAGGTGACAGGTGTGCATGCTATGCTAGTACTTGGTTTAGTCGTTTTGATCTATCTTACACTTAAGGTTACTTAAACATGAGCATTATTGTGGAGCTTGTTAACTCCGGCATTGAGGGTTCGTGTAATCCTACGCAATGTGTTCATCATCCAACAAAAGTGTAGAGTATGCATTTATCTATTACGTTATGTGATCAATGTTGAGAGTGTCCACTAGTGAAAGTGTAATCCCTAGGCCTTGTTCCTAAATACTGCTGAGTTACTACCGCTTGTTTCTTGTTTTATCGTGTTACTACTGCTGCAATACTACCACCATCAACTACACGCCTGACAAGCTATTTTCTCGGCACCATTGCTACTTGCTCATATATATTCATACCACCTGTATTTCACTATCTCTTCGCCGAACTAGTGCACCTATTTGGTGTGTTGGGGACACAAGAGACTTCTTGCTTTGTGGTTGCAGGGTTGCATGAGAGGGATATCTTTGACCTCTTCCTCCCTGAGTTCGATAAACCTTGGGTGATTCACTTAAGGGAAACTTGCTGCTGTTCTACAAACCTCTCCTCTTGGAGGCCCAACACTGTCTACAGGAAAGGAGGGGGAACGTAGACATCACACAACACAACCCAAGTACTTTGTCCCAACAAAACAGTGAGGTTGTCAATCTCACCGGCTTGCTGTAACAAAGGATTAAACGTATTGTGTGGAAGATGATTGTTTGCAAGAAAACAGTAAAACAAGTATTGCAGTAGATTGTATGCTATGTAAAGAATAGGACCGGGGTCCACAGCTCACTAGAGGTGTCTCTCCCATAAGATAAAGCATGTTGGGTGAACAAATTACAATCGGGCAATTGACAAATAGAGAAGGGCATAACAATGCATATACATGATATGATAAATATAGTGAGATTTAATCCGGCATTACGACAAAGTACATAGACCGCCATCCAACTGCATCTATGCCTAAAAAGTCCACCTTCAGGTTATCATCCGAACCCCATTCAGTATTAAGTTGCAAAGCAACAGACAATTGCATTAAGTATGGTGCGTAATGTAATCGACAACTACATCCTTAGACATAGAATCAATGTTTTATCCCTAGTGGCAACAAGCACATCACAACCTTAGAACTTTCACGTCACCGTCCCGGTGTCAATGAAGGCATGAACCCACTATCGAGCATAAATACTCCCTCTTGGAGTTAAGAGCAAAAACTTGGCCGAGCCTCTACTAATAACGGAGAGCATGCAAGATCATAAACAACACATAAACAATAGATTGATAATCACCATAACATAGTATTCTCTATCCATCGGATCCCGACAAACACAACATATAGTATTACGGATAGATGATCTTGATCATGTTAGGCAGCTCACAAGATCCAACAATGAAGCACAATTAGGAGAAGACGACCATCTAGCTACTGCTATGGACCCATAGTCCAGGGGTGAACTACTCACTCATCACTCCGGAGGCGACCATGGCGGTGTAGAGTCCTCCGGGAGATGAATCCCCTCTCCGGCAGGATGCCGGAGGCGATCTCCTGAATCCCCCGAGATGGGATTCGCGGCGGCGTCTCTGGAAGGTTTTCCGTATCGTGGCTCTCGGCATCGGGGTTTTCGCGACGGAGGCTATTTGTAGGCGGAAGGGCAAAGTCGGGGGCCGACGAGGGGCCCACACCATAGGGCGGCGCGGGCCCCCTGCGGCCGCGCGGCCCTATGGTGGCGGCGCCTCGTCGCCCCACTTCTTATCCCTTTTGGTCTTCTGGAAGCTTCGTGCAAAAATAGGACCCTGGGCGGTGATTTCGTCCAATTCCGAGAATATTTCCTTACTAGGATTTCTGAAACCAAAAACAGCAGAAAACAGCAACTAGCTCTTCGGCATCTTGTTAATAGGTTAGTTCCAGAAAATGCGTAAATACGACATATAATGTGCATAAAACATGTAGGTATCATCAATAAAGTAGCATGGAACATAAGAAATTATCGATACGTTGGAGACGTATCAGCATCCCCAAGCTTAGTTCTCGCTCGTCCCGAGCAGGTAAAACGATAACAAAGATAATTTCGAAGTGACATGCCATCATAATCTTGATCATACTATTTGTAAACATATGTAATGAATGCAGCGATCAAAACAATGGTAATGACATGAGTAAACAAGTGAATCATAAAGCAAAGACTTTTCATGAATAGTACTTCAAGACAAGCATCAATAAGTCTTGCATAAGAGTTAACTCATAAAGCAATAAATCAAAGTAAAGGTATTGAAGCAACACAAAGGAAGATTAAGTTTCAGCGGTTGCTTTCAACTTATAACATGTATATCTCATGGATATTGTCAACATAAAGTAATATAACAAGTGCAATATGCAAGTATGTAGGAATCAATGCACAGTTCACACAAGTGTTTGCTTCTTAAGGTGGAGGGAGATAGGTAAACTGACTCAACAATAAAAGTAAAAGAATGGTCCTTCAAACAGGAAAGCATCGATTGCTGTATTTGTGCTAGAGCTTTTATTTTGAAAACATGAAACAATTTTGTCAACGGTAGTAATAAAGCATATGAGTTATGTAAATTATATCTTACAAGTTGCAAGCCTCATGCATAGTATACTAATAGTGCCCGCACCTCGTCCTACTTAGCTTGGACTACCGGATCTTTGCATGCCATGTTTCAACCAAGTGTCACAAAGGGGTACCTCCATGCCGCCTGTACAAAGGTCTAAGGAGAAAGCTCGCATTTTGGATTTCTCGCTTTTGATTATTCTCAACTTAGACATCCATACCGGGACAACATGGACAACGAGATAATGGACTCCTCTTTAAATGCATAAGCATGTAGCAACAATTATTATTCTCATATGAGATTGAGGATATATGTCCAAAACTGAAACTTCAACCATGATTCATGGCTTTAGTTAGCGGCCCAATGTTCTTCTCTAACAATTTGCATGCTCCAATCATTAAAGTGATAGATCCTTCAGACAAGACGGACATGCATAGCAACTCACATGATATTCAACAATAGTTGATGGCGTTCCCCAGAAGCATGGTCATCGCACAACAAGCAACTTAATAAGAGATAAAGTGCATAAGTACATATTCAATACTACGATAGTTTTTAAGGCTATTTTGTCCCATGAGCTATATATTGCAAAGGTGAATGATGGAATTTTAAAGGTAGCACTCAAGCAATTTACTTTGGAATGGCGGAGAAATACCATGTAGTAGGTAGATATGGTGGACACAAATGGCATAGTGGTTGGCTCAAGGATTTTGGATGCATGAGAAGTATTCCCTCTCGATACAAGGTTTAGGCTAGCAAGGTTATTTGAAGCAAACTCAAGGATGAACCGGTGCAGCAAAACTCACATAAAAGACATATTGTAAACATTATAAGACTCTACACCGTCTTCCTTGTTGTTCAAAACTCAATACTAGATATTATCTAGACCTTAGAGAGACCAAATATGCAAATCAAATTTTAGCAAGCTCTATGTATTTCTTCATTAATGGGTGCAAAGTATATGATGCAAGAGCTTAAACATGAGCACAACAATTGCCAAGTATCACATTATCCAAGACATTTTAGAATTACTACATGTAGCATTTTCCAATTCCAACCATATAACAATTTAACGAAGAAGAAACTTCGCCTTGAACATTATGAGTAAAGCCTAAGGATATATTTGTCCATATGCAACAGCGGAGCGTGTCTCTCTCCCACAAAGTGAATGCTAGGATCCATTTTATTCAAACAAAAACAAAAACAAAAACAAACCGATGCTCCAAGTAAAGAACACAAGATGTGATTGAATAAAAATATAGTTTCGGGGAGGAACCCGATGATGTTGTCGATGAAGAAGGGGATGCCTTGGGCATCCCCAAGCTTAGACGCTTGAGTCTTCTTAGAATATGCAGGGGTGAACCACGGGGGCATCCCCAAGCTTAGAGCTTTCACTCCTCTTGATCATAGTATATCATACTCCTCTCTTGACCCTTGAAAACTTCCTTAACACCAAACTTCAAGCAAACTCATTAGAGGGTTAGTGCACAATTAATAATTCACACATTCAGAGGTGACACAATCATTCTTTACACTTCTGGACATTGCATAAAGCTACTGGACACTAATGGATCAAAGAAATAAATCCAACATAGCAAAAGAGGCAATGCGAAATAAAAGGCAGAATCTGTCAAAAACAGAACAGTCCGTAAAGACGAATTTTAAAATGGCACCAGACTTGCTCAAATGGAAAAACTCAAAACTAATGAAAGTTGCGTACATATCTGAGGATCACGCTCGTAAATTGGCAGATTTTTTTGAATTTTCTACAGAGACTTGTGCCCAGATTCGTGACAGACAAAGCAATGCTGTTTCTGCGCAGCGATCCCAAATATAACATCAACTTTGACATAGAAACTTTACTTGGCACAAAAACATGATAAGGAGAGGTTGCTACAGTAGTAAACAACTTCCAAGACTCAAATATAAAATAAAGTACTGTAGTAAAAACATGGGTTGTCTCCCATAAGCGCTTTTCTTAACGCCTTTCAGCCTAGGCGCAGAAAGTGCAAATCAAGTAACATCAAGAGCAGAAGCATCAATATCATAACTTGTTCTAATAATAGAATCAAAAGGCAACTTCATTCTCTTTCTAGAGAAGTGTTCCATACCTTTTTTGAGAGGAAATTGATATTTAATATTACCTTCCCTCATATCAATAACAGCACCAACGGTTCGAAGAAAAGGTCTTCCCAACACAATAGGACAAGATGCATTGCATTCGATATCCAAGACAACAAAATCAACGGGTACAAGGTTATTGTTAACCGTAATGTGCACATTATCAATCCTCCCCAAAGGTTTCTTTTTAACATTATCGGCAAGGTTAACATCCAAATAACAATTCTTCAATGGTGGCAAGTCAAGCATATCATAAATCTTTTTAGGCATAACAGTAAATACTTGCACCAAGATCACATAAAGCATTACATTCAAAGTCATTGAATTTCATTTTAATGATGGGCTCCCAACCATCTTCTAACTTTCTAGGAATAGAAGTTTCAAGTTTTAGTTTCTCTTCTCTAGCTTTTATGAGAGCATTTGTAATATGTTTTGTAAAGGCTAAATTTATAGCACTAGCATTAGGACTTTTAGCAAGTTTTTGTAAGAACTTTATAACTTCAGAGATGTGGCAATCATCAAAATCTAAATCATTATGAGCTACAGCAATGGGATCATTGTTCCCAAGGTTGGAAAAAATTTCAGCAGCTTTATCACAAACAGTTTCAACGAGCTTTAGCAATTTCGAGCAGCTTTGTACGCTTTGCACTAGAAGTAGAAACATTGCCAACACCAATTATTTTACCATTGATAGTAGGAGGTGCAGCAACATGTGAAGAATTAGCATTACTAGTGGTGGTAATAGTCCAAACTTTAGCTACATTATTCTCTTTAGCTAGTTTTTCATTTTCTTCTCTATCCCACCTAGCACGCAGTTCAGCCATTAATCTTATATTCTCATTAATTCTAACTTGGATGGCATTTGCTGTAGTAGTAATCTTATTATCAATATCATTATTAGGCATAACTTTCAATTTTAAAAGATTAACATCGGAGGCAAGTCTATCAACTCTAGAAGCAATAATATCAATTTTATCAAGCTTTTCCTCAACTGCATTTGTTAAAAGCAGTTTGTGTACTAATAAATTCTTTAAGCATAGCTTCAAGACCAGAGGGTACACTCCTATTATTATTGTAAGAATTCCCATAAGAATTACCATAACCATTACCATTAGCAGAAGGATATGGCCTATAGTTATTACCAGAGTTGTTCCTATAAGCATTGTTGTTGAAATTATTATTTTTAATGAAATTCACATCAACATTTTCTTCTTGAGCAACCAATGAAGCTAAAGGAACATTATTTGGATCAACATTAGATCTACCATTCACAAGCATAGACATAATCACATCAATCTTATCACTCAAGGAAGAGGTTTCTTCAACAGAATTTACCTTCTTACCTTGTGGAGCTCTTTCCGTGTGCCATTCAGAGTAATTTATCATCATATCATCAAGAAGTTTTGTAGCCGCCCCCAAAGTGATGGACATAAAGGTACCTCCAAGCAGCTGAAGCCAATAAATTCCGCGAAGAAAAATTTAGTCCCGCATAGAAGGTTTGGATGATCATCCAAGTAGTCGATCCATGAGTTGGGCAATTCTTTACCAAAGTTTTCATTCTCTTCCATGCTTGAGCAACATGTTCAGTATCTAATTGCTTAAAATTCATTATGCTACTTCTCAAAGATATAATTTTAGCGGGAGGATAATATCTACCAATAAAAGCATCCTTACATTTAGTCCATGAATCAATACTATTCTTAGGTAAAGATAGCAACCAATCTTTAGCTCTTCCTCTTAATGAGAAAGGAAACACTTTCAATTTAATAATATCACCATCTACATCCTTATACTTTTGCATTTCACATAGTTCAACAAAATTATTGAGATGGGCAGCAACATCATCAGAACTAACACCAGAAAATTGATCTCTCATAACCAGGTTCAAGAAAGCGGGTTTAATTTCAAAGAATTCTCGTCGTAGTAGCAGGTGGAGCAATAGGTGTGCATAGGAAATCATTATTATTTGCATTTGTGAAGTCACACAACTTAGTATTTTCAGGGGTATTCATTTTAGCAACGGTAAATAAAGCAAACTAGATAAAGTAAATGCAAGTAACTAATTTTTTTGTGTTTTTGATATAGAGAGCAAGACAGTAAATAAAGTAAAACTAGCAACTAATTTTTTTGTGTTTTGTTTAGGTGCAGCAAACAAAGTAGTAAATAAAATAAAGCAAGACAAAAACAAAGTAAAGAGATTGAGAAGTGGAGACTCCCCTTGCAGCGTGTCTTGATCTCCCGGCAACGGCGCCGAAAAAGAGCTTGATGGCGTGTAACTCACACGTTCGTTGGGAACCCCAAGAGGAAGGTATGATGCGCACAAGTAGCAAGTTTTCCCTCGTGAAAGAAACCAAGGTTTAATCGAACCAGGAGGAGCCAAGAAGCACGTTGAAGGTTGATGGTGGCGAAATGTGATGCGGCGCAACAACAGGGATTCCGGCGCCAACGTGGAACCTGCACAACACAACCCAAGTACTTTGTACCAACGAAACAGTGAGGTTGTCAATCTCACCGGCTTGCTGTAACAAAGGATTAAACGTATTGTGTGGAAGATGATTGTTTGCAAGAAAATAGTAAAACAAGTATTGCAGTAGATTGTATGCTATGTAAAGAATGGACCGGGGTCCACAGTTCACTAGAGGTGTCTCTCCCATAAGATAAAGCATGTTGGGTGAACAAATTACAGTCGGGCAATTGACAAATAGAGAAGGGCATAACAATGCATATACATGATATGATAAATATAGTGAGATTTAATCCGGGCATTACGACAAAGTACATAGACCGCCATCCAACCGCATCTATGCCTAAAAAGTCCACCTTCGAGTTATCATCCGAACCCCATTCAGCATTAAGTTGCAAAGCAACGGACAATTGCATTAAGTATGGTGCGTAATGTAATCGACAACTACATCCTTAGACATAGAATCAATGTTTTATCCCTAGTGGCAACAAGACATCACAACCTTAGAACTTTCCGTCACCGTCCCAGTGTGTCAATGAAGGCATGAACCCACTATCGAGCATAAATACTCCCTCTTGGAGTTAAGAGCAAAAACTTGGCCAGAGCCTCTACTAATAACGGAGAGCATGCAAGATCATAAACAACACATAAACAATAGATTGATAATCACCATAACATAGTATTCTCTATCCATCGGATCCCGACAAACACAACATATAGTATTACAGATAGATGATCTTGATCATGTTAGGTAGCTCACAAGATCCAACAATGAAGCACAATTAGGAGAAGACGACCATCTAGCTACTGCTATGGACCCATAGTCCAGGGGTGAACTACTCACTCATCACTCCGGAGGCGACCATGGCGGTGTAGAGTCCTCCGGGAGATGAATCTCCTCTCCGGCAGGATGCCGGAGGCGATCTCCTGAATCCCCCGAGATGGGATTCGCGGCGGCGGCGTCTCTGGAAGGTTTTCCGTATCGTGGCTCTCGGTACTGGGGTTTTCGCGACGGAGGCTATTTGTAGGCGGAAGGGCAAAGTCGGGGGGCTGACGAGGGGCCCACACCATAGGGCGGCGCGGGCCCCCCTCTGGCCGCGCGGCCCTATGGTGGCGGCGCCTCGTCGCCCCACTTCTTATCCCTTTCGGTCTTCTGGAAGCTTCGTGCAAAAATAGGACCCTGGGCGGTGATTTCGTCCAATTCCGAGAATATTTCCTTACTAGGATTTCTGAAACCAAAAACAGCAGAAAACAACGAATTGGCTCTTCGGCATCTTGTTAATAGGTTAGTTCCAGAAAATGCGTAAATACGACATATAATGTGCATAAAACATGTAGGTATCATCAATAAAGTAGCATGGAACATAAGAAATTATCGATACGTTGGAGACGTATCAGACACCTCGCCAAGGATTGCTGGTATCGTTGGGCTGATGGTGATGCTGACTCGTTTGAGGAAAAATGAGCCCATGTTGCTTCCTATGGCATTGATACAAATTGGTACCCAGACACCGGTGCAACTCATCATATCACAAGCGAGCTAAACAACTTGACCGTTCGAGACAACTACCAGGCTCTGACAAGGTCAACACGACAAACGGGCAAGGTATGAAAATTTCCCATGTTGGTCATTATATTGTTCATCACCCTGCTCGAAATTTTCATCTCCACAACATTCTTCATGTTCCCACCGCTTCTAAAAAGTTGCTCTCTATACACCGTTTCACTCTTGATAATGGTGTCTATATAGAATTTCATTCGTTTTTCTTTTTGATCAAGGATCAGGTCACACGAGCAATAATTCATAGAGGCAGATGTGTTGGTGGGCTCTATCCTTTTATTTCCTCCTTGGTGTCTTCTCAAGATTCGAAGCATGTCTTCATCGTCCTCAAGCGCTCACAAGAAAAGTGACATAGTCTTCTAGGTCATTCATCTTTAGTTATTGTTAGGCAAATTGTTAGCAAGAATAAACTTCCTTGTAGTAGTCAGTCTTCTTTAGAATCTATTTGTGATTCTTGTCAGCGAGCTAAAAGTCATCAGTTACCCTACCCTATTTCCACCGGTGTATCTACAATCCCCTTGTAGTTAGTATTTCCTGATGTATGGGGTCCTGCACCTACCTCTGTTGGTCGGCATGATTACTATATAAGTTTTATTGATGATTATAGTAAATTCACTTGGATCTATTTACTCAAAAATAAGTCCGATGCGTTTGATGCCTTTATCAATTTTCAAAAAATTATTGAAAGGAAACTTGATCGAAAAATCCTTACTGTGCAATCTGACTGGTTCCTTCTTTCAGTCTCAAGGCATCTCACACATTGTCTCTTGTCCTCATGCTCACCAGCAAAACGGTGTTGCTGAACGCAAACATCGTCACATTATTGAAGTCGGATTGTCTCTATACCCTTGAAATTTTGGGATGAAGCCTTCCTTACTGCCACCTATCTGATTAATCTGTTGCCTAGCAAAGTTACCCACAATGACACTCTTGTGCATCCTCTTCTTGGTACTCAGCCAGATTATAAATCCCTGCGTTTTTTTGGTTGTGCATGTTGGCCCAATCTTTGTCCATACAATCAATGTAAGCTTGCTTTTCGATCCAAGCAATGCGTCTTTTTAGGATAGCTATAGCCCACGCCATAAGGGAGTTAAATGTCTAGAGGTTGACACAGGTCGTGTGTATGTCTCTCGCGATGTTTTTGACGAGGCCGTGTTTCCCTTCAAAAATCTTCATCCAAATGCTGGTGCCCTTCTCCGTAAAGAGATTCTTTTGCTTGATCCATCTCTCCATAATTTTGAACAAGGGGGTGACAATACTAACAACTCACACGTGGCTAATTTTCGTACTACTAATCCTGCTCCTAGCTCTCCATGTTGTGCTCCTCAGGAAACTACAGGCCGCCAGCTGATTGTAGGAGAAAATTTGGCTCAAAACGGAACTCCTATGGCTGAAAGCACTGCACATGAAATACTGTCAGATGAAGACGAAGGCTCGGAGCAGATTTTCTGACGGATTCAGCATCGTCATCGGATCAGGCGCCCTCGGATCGCGCGCCGCACGCGTCCCCTGGCGTGTCTCATTCGCCACGCGCGCGTGGCGTCCACGCCGGGCCCTACTGCGCGACAACTGCGCCCGAATCCTCTGCGCGCGCTCCCACTCCGCCTGCGTCTCCGCACATGGCCACACCGATGGCTACATGATCGTCTGCGTCACACAGGTCCACATCAACAACGCCAGCAGTGGATTCTTCTAGTTTGTCTCCTAGCGGCGGATCTTCTGCATCTCCTCCAGCTATGGATCAGCCTGTGCAACAGCAGGTTCAGCTTGATGTTCGCTGTTCGGCATGCACTCGACAACCTCTCAAATACATAGATGGTACTATACCGTGGTGCTTGTCGTCTATAGTTGTTGAACCCAAGAATGTCCAAGATGCATTGGTCATTCCGCAATGGAACGAAGCCATGGATGAAGAATATGGTGCACTCATGTGAAATAAAACATGGAAGCTTGTTCCTCCACGTACATGTATTAATGTCGTTGACTGTAGATGGATATACAAGATCAAGCAAAAGACAGATGGTTTTGTTGATAGATATAAAGCTCAGCTCGTTGCAAAGGGTTTCAAGTAGCGGTTTGGCATTGACTATGAGGATACGTTCAGTCCAGTTGTTAAAATTGCGACTGTCAGACTAGTTCTCGTTGTTTCTGTTTCACGAGGATGAAGTTTGCGACAATTGGATGTCAAAAACGCGTTTCTTCATGGTGTTCTCGAAGAAGAGGTCTATATGAGACAACCTCCTAGTTATGAAGACAGGGGGAAGCAGAACTATGTTTGCAAACTTGAAAAGGCGTTATATGGTCTTAAACAGGCGCCTAGGACTTGGTATGCTCGATTGAGTTCTCAGCTTGTTAAACTTGGTTTTGTTGCTTCCAAGTCTGACACCTCATTGTTTATATACCGCAAGTATCATATCATCATCTACATGCTTGATACGTCTCCAACGTATCTATAATTTCTGATGTTCCATGCTTGTTTTTATAAAAATACCTATATGTTTTGTTCACACTTTATGATGTTTTGATGCGTTTTCCTGAACTAACTGATTGACGAAACTCCAGAAAGACTCCAGGGGCGCCGCCACATCGCGAAACTCCAATTCGGGGGACAGAAGTCTCTGTTCCGGCACCCTGCCGGGACGGGGAATTGCCCCCGGAGTCATCTCCACCGCCGTCTCCACCGCCATCTTCACCGCCATCGCTGTCTCCATGATGAGGGGGAGTAATTCACCCCCGGGGCTGAGGGCTCCGCTGTAGCTATGTGGTTCATCTCTCTCTTTATGTGATCTAGTTGAATATCATCTATGTGCAACTCTAGTGATGTTATTAAAGTACTCTATTCCTCCTGCACTGTGTAATGGTGACAGTGTGTGCATCGTGTAGTACTTGGCGTAGGCTATGATTGTAATCTCTTATAGATTATGAAGTTAACTATTGCTATGATAGTATTGATGTGATCTATGCCTCCTTCATAGTGTGATGGTGACAGTGTGCATGCTATGTTGGTTCTCGGTGTAATTGTGTTGATCTATCTTGCACTCTAAGGTTATTTAAATATGAATATCGAATATTGTGGAGCTTGTTAACTCCGACATTGAGGGTTCGTGTAATCCTACACAATTAGTGGTGTTCATCATCCAACAAAAGGGTGTAGAGTAGTCCTATTATGTGATCATTGTTGAGAGTGTCCACTAGTGAAAGCAGGATCCCTAGGCCTTGCTTCCAAGCATCGAATCTCCGTTTGTTTACTTGTTTTGTTGCATGTTTACTTGCTGCCATATTTTATTCAGATTGCTATTACCACTCATATACATCCATACTACTTGTATTTCACTATCTCTTCGCCGAACTAGTGCACCTATACATCTGACAAATGTATTAGGTGTGTTGGGGACACAAGAGACTTCTTGCTTTGTGGTTGCAGGGTTGCTTGAGAGGGATATCTTTGACCTCTTCCTCCCTGAGTTCGATAAACCTTGGGTGATCCACTTAAGGGAAAACTTGCTGCTGTTCTACAAACCTTTGCTCTTGGAGGCCCAACACTGTCTACAAGAATAGAAGCACCCGTAGACATCAAGCTATTTTCTGGCGCCGTTGCCGGGGAGGAAAGGTAAAAGGTACTCACACTCCGGATCTCGGCTACTAAGCTATTTTCCGGCGCCGTTGTAAGTACTCGAAGCTATTTCCTTTAGATCCTACAATTGCATCTTTTGGTTTCTTGTTTACACTAGTTAGGTATAATGGAAAGTAACAATGAGCTTCTTATTCTATTTCCTGAGTTAAAACATGGATTGTTTGCTGCGAAAATTAAAAAAACCTATGGAATCTTATTTGCATGCTAGTAGCAATGATATTAGTATGAACGCTTTGAACACCATTGTTGCTAATGATATGGAAAATTCTAAGCTTGGGGAAGCTGGTTTTGATGAGCATGATATTTTTAGTCCCCCAAGCATTGAGGAGAAAATTTTCTTTGATGATACTTTGCCTCCTATTTATGATGATTATAATGATAGTGGTCTTTTGGTGCCGCCTACTATGGAAAGTAAATTTTACTATGATTATACTATGCCTCCTACACTTGATGAGAATAATAATGATAGCTACTTTGTTGAATTTGCTCCCACTACAACTAATAAAATTGATTATGCTTATGTGGAGAGTAATAATTTTATGCATATGGCTCATGACAAGAATGCTTTATGTGATAGTTATATTGTTGATTTTGTTCATGATGCTACTGAAAGTTATTATGAGAGAGGGAAACATGGTTATATGCATCTTAATAATATTAAGTTTCCCCTCTTTATGTTGAGAATCTTGAAATTGCGCTTGTGTTGCTTTTCTATGCTTGCCACTTTGTTCTTCATGAATTTATTTGTGTACAAGATTCCTTTTCATAGGAAGTGGGTTAGGCTTAAATGTGTTTTGAATTTGCTTCTTGATGTTATCTTTTTGCTTCAACTCTCATCCTTATGAGAGCATCATCATTAAAATTGCTGAGCCCATTTTAAAGGCTATAAAGAAAGAACTTCTTGGGAGATAACCCATGTGTTTATTTTACTATAGCAATTTTTGTTTTGTTGAGTCTTAGAAGTTGTTTACTACTGTAGCAACCTCTCCTTATCATGTTTTTGTGCCAAGTAAAGTTTCTATGTTAAAGTTGATGATAGATTTGGATTACTGCGCAGAAACAGATTTGCTGTCTGTCACGAATTCGCGCAGAAGTTTCTGTAGGTAACTCAGAAAAATCTGCAAATTTACGAGCGTGATACTCATATATGTACGCAACTTTCATTAGTTTTGAGTTTTTCCGTTTGAGCAAGTTAAGTGCCCCTGCCAAATTCGTCTTTACGGACTGTTCTGTTTTTGACAGATTCTGCCTTTTATTTCGCATTGCCGCTTTTGCTATGTTGAATGAGTTTCTTTGTTCCATTAACTTTCAGAAGCTTTGTGCAATGTCCATAAGTGTTAAGAATGATTGTGTCACCTCTGAACATGTGAATTTTGATTATGCACTAACCCTCTAATGAGTTTGCTTGAAGTTCGGTGTGGAGGAAGTTTTCAAGGGTCAAGAGAGGAGGATGATATATGATCAAGAAGAGTGAAAAGCCTAAGCTTGGGGATGCCCCGGTGGTTCATCCCTGCATATTTTAAGAAGACTCAAGCATCTAAGCTTGGGGATGCCCAAGGCATCCCCTTCTTCATCGACAACTTATCAGGTTTCTTCTAGTGAAACTATATTTTTATTCAGTCACATCTTATGTACTTTACTTGGAGCGTCTGTGTGCTTTTATTTTCGTTTTGTTATTTTCATTCTCTGAATAAATACATGCTCATGCGTGGGAGAGAGACACGCTCCGCTTTTTCATATGAACACTAGTGTTCTTCGTTTATGCTTTTAATGTTCAAGGGCGAAAGTTGATCGCTTCACTTGTTGCTATTTGGTTGGAATCAGAAAATGCTTTATATGGTCTTGAATAATTTGATACTTGGCAATTGTTTTGAGCTCTCATAAATCATGTTTAAGCTCTTGCATCATGTAGTTTAAATCTAGTAGTGGAGAACTACTATAGAGCTTGTTGAAAATTGGTTTGCATGATTGGTCTCTCTAAGGTCTAGATATTTTCTGGTAAGAGTGTTTGAGCAACAAGGAAGACAGTGTAGAATCTTATAATGCTTGCAATATGTTCTTATGTAAGTTTTGCTGTACCGGTTCATACTTGTGTTTGCTTCAAACAACCTTTCTAGCCAAAGCCTTGTACTAAGAGGAAATGCTTCTCGTGCATCCAAAACCTTGAGCCAAAAACCTATGCCATGTGTGTCCACCATATCTACCTACTATGTGGTATTTTCTGCCATTCCAAGTAAATACTTCATGTGCTACCTTTAAACAATTCAAAAGCTATTATCTCTTATTTGTGTCAATGTTTTATAGCTCATGAGGAAGTATGTGGTGTTTTATCTTTCGATCTTGTCATTTACTTTTGACGAGACTTTCACAATAGACTAGTGGCTCATCCGCTTATCCAATAATTTTGCAAAAGGAGCCGGCAATGGGGTTCCCAGACCCCAATTAATTAACTTGCATTAATAATTCTCTTCACATGTTTTGCTCGATTTATCGATGAAGCAACTTAATTTTGCAAATAGACACTCCTCCATGGTATGTGAATGTTGGAAGGCACCCGAGAATTCGGTTAGCCATGGCTTGTGTAAGCAAAGGTTGGGGAGTGTCATCTAATAAATAAAACTAAAGTACATGTGTAAACAAAAGAGAAGAGGGATGATCTACCTTGCTGGTAGAGATAACGTCCTTCATGGGAGCCGCTCTTGAAAGTTTGGTTGATAAGGTAGTTAGAGTACCCATTACCATTCGTTGACAACAACAAACACCTCTCAAAACTTTACTTTTATGCTCTCTATATGATTTCAAAACTTAAAAAGCTCTAGCACATGATTTAATCCACGCTTCCTCTGCGAAGGGCCTATCTTTTACTTTATTGTTGAGTCAGTTTACCCATTTCCTTCCATCTTAGAAGCAAACACTTGTGTCAACTGTACATTGATTCTTACATACTTGCTTATTTGCATTCATCATATTACTCTATGTTGACAATTATCCATGAGATATGCATGTTGAAAGTTGAAAGCAACTGCTGAAACTTATATCTTCCTTTGTGTTGCTTCGATGCCCTTACTTTGAATTTATTGCTTTATGAGTTAACTCGTATGCAAGACTTTTTGATGCTTGTCTTGAAAGTACTATTCATGAAAAGTTTTGCTATATGTTATCTATTTGTTAGCAAGCTATAGATCATTGCTTTGAATCACTTCATTCATGTCATATGCTTTACAATAATGTTGATCAAGATTATGATGGTAGCATGTCACCTCAGAAATTATTTGTGTTATCGTTTACCTACTCGAGGGCGAGTAGGAACTAAGCTTGGGGATGCTGATACGTCTCCAACGTATCTATAATTTCTGATGTTCCATGCTTGTTTTTATAAAAATACCTATATGTTTTGTTCACATTTTATGATGTTTTGATGCGTTTTCCGGAACTAACCGATTGACGAAACTCCAGAAAGACTCCAGGGGCGCCGCCACATCGCGAAACTCCAATTCGGGGGACAGAAGTCTCTGTTCCGGCACCCTGCCGGGACGGGGAATTGCCCCCGAAGTCATCTCCACCGCCGTCTCCACCGCCATCTTCACCGCCATCGCTGTCTCCATGATGAGAAGAGAGTAATTCACCCCCGGGGCTGAGGGCTCCGCTGTAGCTATGTGGTTCATCTCTCTCTTTATGTGATCTAGTTGAATATCATCTATGTGCTACTCTAGTGATGTTATTAAAGTACTCTATTCCTCCTGCACGGTGTAATGGTGACAGTGTGTGCATCGTGTAGTACTTGGCATAGGCTATGATTGTAATCTCTTGTAGATTATGAAGTTAACTATTGCTATGATAGTATTGATGTGATCTATGCCTCCTTCATAGTGTGATGGTGACAGTGTGCATGCTATGTTAGTTCTCGGTGTAATTGTGTTGATCTATCTTGCACTCTAAGGTTATTTAAATATGAATATCGAATATTGTGGAGCTTGTTAACTCCGGCATTGAGGGTTCGTGTAATCCTACACAATTAGTGGTGTTTATCATCCAACAAAAGGGTGTAGAGTAGTCCTATTATGTGATCATTGTTGAGAGTGTCCACTAGTGAAAGCAGGATCCCTAGGCCTTGCTTCCAAGCATCGAATCTCCGTTTGTTTACTGTTTTGTTGCATGTTTACTTGCTGCCATATTTTATTCAGATTGCTATTACCACTCATATACATCCATACTACTTGTATTTCACTATCTCTTCGCCGAACTAGTGCACCTATACATCTGACAAGTGTATTAGGTGTGTTGGGGACACAAGAGACTTCTTGCTTTGTGGTTGCAGGGTTGCTTGAGAGGGATATCTTTGACCTCTTCCTCCCTGAGTTCGATAAACCTTGGGTGATCCACTTAAGGGAAAACTTGCTGCTGTTCTACAAACCTCTGCTCTTGGAGACCCAACACTGTCTACAAGAATAGAAGCACCCGTAGACATCAATGCTCATATATGTCGATGACATCATAGTAGCTAGCTCTTCCAAGCATGCAACTCAGGCGTTGTTGAAGGATCTTAGAAAGGAATTTGAATTGAAAGATCTTGGTAATCTCCATTATTTCTTGGGTATAAAAGTTCATCGTGTTCCTGATGGTTTGCATCTTAACCAGTCGAAGTATGCTCAAGATGTGCTGAAACGCGCAGGTATGCAACAATGTACGGGTGTTTCTACACATTTGTCATCATCTGAAAAGATTACTGCATATGAGGGAGATTTGTTAGGTCCTGAGGATACTACAAGTTATAGGAGTATGGTTGGTGCTTTACAATATCTTACTCTCACTCGGCCTGATATAGCATATGCAGTTAATAAGATTTGTCAATACCTGCATGCGTCCACTACAGTTCATTGGACAACTGCTAAGAGGATACTGAGATATATCAGTGATACAATGGATATGGGACTGACTTTTATGCGTTCTGGTTCTACACTTTTGAGTGCCTTCTCCGATGCAGACTGGGCAGGTTGTGTTGATGATCGTCGCTCAACTGGAGGTTTTGCTGTGTTTTATGGACCAAACTTGATTTTTTGGAGTGCTAAGAAACAAGCTACTGTTTGCAGGTCTAGTACTGAAGCTGAATATAAAGCTGTGGCTGATGCCACGGCAGAGATGGTATGTATGCAGTCTTTACTTGCAGAGCTTGGTATCAAGTTGACTCAAACACCTTGTCTTTGGTGTGACAATCTGGGAGCAATGTATCTATGTGCAAATCCGATGTTTCATGCAATAGCCAAGCATATTGAGATAGACTTACACTTTGTCAGAGAGAAGGTTAGGCAAAAACAGTTAGAGATTCGTTTTATTCCTTCTAAGGATCAAGTAGCAGATGGTTTCACTAAACCACTTCTTATAAAAACTTTTCTAGAGTTTAGACATAATCTCAACTTTACTAAGTTTGGGATTAAGGGAGGGTGTTAGAGATAAAGATAGATACGGGTTATCTGGAGTTAAACGATATACCCAAAACCATTGTAATCGACACAAACTCTATAACCTGCTATATATATACGAGATATGAGGGCATCGGTGATCAACCAAGTAGACCCGTTGCATCTACATGTTCTACGTTTTTCAAAAGAAACAAGCTCTACCCCAAAAAAAAAAACGCAATTTCGGTGAGCGATGAAAATTTTGGCGTGTGTTGAGAAGGTGCCATGTCCATGACAAAAACAGAATCGGCAGTGTCCGTCGCCTCCGACCTTCATTTGAGCTTCACGGCGCACCGCAAGACGGATGTATGCCGGCTGCCGGAAATACCTCAAAATGGAAGCATAAGAGCATCTCCAGCCGCGTCCCCCAAACCGTCCCCCAAACCGCGCCGGATTGAGCGTTTGGGGGACGTGTTTCGTTCGTGTCGCGTTTGGGGGACGTCGCTTCCCAGTCGCGTCCCCCAAACAAAATTTCGCAAATTTTAAACTTAACTAGATTCGATTTAGATTCGTCCAAACTTACATAGATTCGAACGAAATTTGACTAACTTTAAAACTAAACCTAATCTAGAACCACTTGCGGCGGCCGGAGGCGTCGTAGTACTGCTGGAAGTTGTACATCTCGTCGGTGACGACCTCTCGCTTGACGCGCTCGTCGACGGGCTCGTCCACGGGCTCGTCCTTCACCAAGCCGCTTGGTCCTGCCTCGCCGTCGTCGGTGAGGTCCACCGGTGGCTTGCCGGAGTCGCGGATGGACATGGCGATCGCCGCGTCCAGGTCGCCCTCCAGGCGTCCTTGTCGTCCATGGACGCCAAGAACGCCGCCCGCAGCCCCGGGCAGTCCTCGGGGTCGTCGGCTGCTGGCGATGAGCCGCTGCTGCCGCTCGTACTCCGCCAGCGGCGCCGCTCGCGACGCTTCCTCCGGCTCCTCCTTCACCTCCGGCTTCGGGATGAGGAGGGCGCCGCCGCGCCTCCCTTGCTGCCGCCCGCTGCCGCTACCGCCACGCCTCGTGTTGACGGGCGTCGCCGGCTCCTCCTTGACCTCCCGTTTGGGGACGGTGTAGGGCGCCGACCGGCACGACGAGGACGGCGTCGATCGCGCCGGTCCCGAGGAAGAAGAGTGCGAGGAGGACGAGTACGTCGTCCTCCTCGGCTGCCATTGAGGAGACGCCGGCGGCGACGACGGCATCTCCAGCCTTGGAGCGCCGTTGCGGAGGCCGCGGATGACGTTCTCGAGGGTGCGCCCCGGAACGCCCCAGAACAGGGCGCGGCCTTCCCTGTTCCAGCTGTTGGGGCCGCCGACGAGGTTGTCGGTGTTGTGCATCTCGACGTCGTACTTCGCTTGGAAGTACGTCGTCCACCAGGCGTCGTTGTCGTTGACCGCCCACGTCGGATCCAACCGCTCCTCGGCGGTCAGTTGAGCCCGACGGGCCTTGATGGCGTCCCTCCATTGGTCCGTCTTCGGCTTCGGCGGCGGCGGAACGCCAATGCCGTTCACGGCCATCTTCCGGCCCGCCGCCGCTTGGCGCGCCGCATGTCCGGCGGGACTGGATATCGGGCGTGGTACAGCGCCCACGCCTCCGCCACGGTGAGGCTGCCGCGTCCGAAGCCATTCGCCGCGGCGATCTTGCGGGAGGACGAGCTCGACATTTTTTGAGCGGCGGGGAGAGGATCTGGGAAGGGGGAGGCGGCGGCGACGAGAAGGATTATGATGAGCGGCGATAACTGGAGGGCGTCTTAAAACATCGGCGGCAGCGGGTGGTTGCACGCAATAACTCCGGCGCGGACGGCCACGCGGCCATGCACGACGAGACGCGTCCCTGCGTCGCCTAGGAAAACAGGGACGCCATTAACGTCGCTTGACCAAAGGTAGGCGACGGGGTTTTAGCCTTCCGTGCCGCTGACGCGTCGGGCCCGCGTCGGTTGGCCTCGCTTTTCGTTGTGTCCGGCGTCCCCGGAGCGTCCACTGTGGGACGGGGACGGGCTCGGGGCGCCGGACACCGTATCGGGCCGCGCCGGACAAAAATGGGCTTTAGGGGACGCGGCTGGGACGCTTTTTTTGTCCGACGCGCCCCAAATCCCTTTGGGGGACGCTTTAGGGGACGCGACTGGAGATGCTCTAAGCGTTGGCGTCAGATCTAGAACGCCAAATCATAATCCATTAATCAGTTGGAACTCAAAAGCATACGCCAAGTGATTATAATTGTGCGTCTGTTGTATAGGAAGGCTTGATCCTGTTGCTTTCATCCGGCTTTCTCACAAAAACTGGACACTCTATTTTTAATAAATAGACGAGGCATTTTTTAACTTTGTTTTACAAAAATCCCCAATAAAGCTAGAGCGATCGGAGGAGGCAAATTTATCGGCAGACAGCTCATGGACCGACCGCCGACGACTGTATCATACAGCACGCCCATGCCAGTGCGCCCTGTGCTTTTGGCGAGACCGGCACGTGATGGCACTCCTGGGACAGCTCGAGTTGCACATGCGATGTGACAAGTTAGCTAAACAAGCCAACCGATCTTCCTTTTGCGAAAGAACAGCCAACAGATCTGTGACAGATCATCTGTCCATCTGTTTCTCTTAAGATATACGTATATTATGGTCAATCCAGATTCAGTTTGCGGTGCAGAGTATAATCATCATCTAAATATCTGCTACGTACTCAACGGCAGTGTATATGTACAGTGTCTGCGTACAGTGACAGGGTGTAGCTCCAATTATAGGGTGGTTAGAGTGGAGGTTACGTTAGTGAAGAAGCTAGTGGAGGAAGCAGAGCTTAATATTGGTCTATACCTGTGGCCCAACTCCAACCTACTGATTGTTGATAGGTATGCTACTAATTGCTGTTCCTTTTTGTTCCTCTCACATTTTCAATTCCTCCTCCATTTTGTATATCTCCGGTGGCAGCCTTTAATTTGGTATAACCGAAAAAGACGAAGAAAAACTCAAGAAAAAAAACAAACACCAAACATCTCAAGGAAACTTGATACATTTGCACTGCAAAATTCGGCCACAACCCAAACAGGCCAATCTTCTTCTACTAGTTCAGGCGTGGCAAAGTAGGAGAGCATTGCCCAAATAATCAGGAAGCTTGTGATTCAGCCATCATACGTCATTAGTTCAAGCCGGCTGCAGCTACCGATCAAGATGCGGTTGTTGGGGTGAAGCCCTCGAAAGCGAAGTACCATCTGACCATACCTGTCTCTTCGTTGGCCAAATGTCAGCTGTAGTAGATGTGACGAGGGGGCGCCGTTGCCAGCTAGACTGATAATGTAGCTGAAAAGATATCCCAAATTGCGACCGCTCCAATTTTGTATAGAATTCCCCTCGCGTTAAAAATATAGACACATGATTATGATGATAGTTTATTCGCGTGGAAAATCTAGGAGGGGTCGATTAGGCCGTTGTTGGGACGTAGGAATCAGATAACACCGTGATTGAGATATATTGAGGATTACTGCAGACAAATAAACTTCATGAGTTGGTCAGAATACCGGTGAAAGCTTCAGCGGCACTATAAGAATACCGGTGAAAGCCTCGCCTATCTAACAACGTATATATAACCACGCGAGGGACCTTTCCACGTTGTTTATCATTTTTTTGATCCAAAAATGGTTAGACTTTTTTGTTTGGCTCGTGACAGTCCGGGCAACGTGAAGTCGTGAATCAATACATATTGACATGCAAGAGGAGCCCAGGGGCGCAGAAGGCGCCGATGGTGATCCAATGGGTACCAACGCTCCTCACTCACCAATTCCACCATTCCCATCCGCTTAGAGGGCGCATATAATTTAGCTTCACGTTGGCAGGAGCAACATCACAATGTTAAACTTGTCGAGGTGGCTAGTGCGGCAAAGGTTGTCTGAGTTTACAACATACTATGGGATGAGAACAAAAGCCGAGAAGGGGAAGATGGTGAGGTGGTGGTGGTGGCGGTGTGTGTGTGGGGGGGGGGGGGGGAGTTAACAAAATGTACTATGCGAAACAAGGATTGATAAGTAGTTGCAGAGCTTTGTGTGGTCAAACGTAGGTCATCGTTCCTCATCCCAACCCGGGAGATATTCTTTGATTACACCTTAGCATATTGCCCATATAATCGATGGAAACCGACCCAAATCTTGTTTTGGTCACCTTAGTATTACCCGTTTATGGATGCGGCCTAAGCTTCGCTCCGGAGAACGAGAGTGGAGAAGATAATACAACAGAGAAGAAAGAGACGAGCAAGAGGGAAATGGTTGCATTATAACTCTCTAGCGTAAGAGTCAGACTCCTCATGTCGAAACATTGACAACACAATCATCTCATATCGATAAAATATATTTAAGCTAACGATGATGTCAGATTATGCATGAAAATGACAATTCCGAGATGGTCTCCAACTTATTCAACAACAAATACCATCCTTGTACAAGGAGGAGGTGGTGGGATGGGCCTCAAAGAATCTCCACCGGCATCCCCCATAATATGGGCAGCACCAGTAGAGTGCTATGTGCTATGGGGAGATTTGCCACACAACGACAGCTCCAATAGGTCATGCATGTCTCTTTGTGCATAAAAACAAGCATGTGGGGGAGAGAAAAATGAAGAGAGAGGAGAATCTTTTTGAGGGGAACTCTCATTGGGGTGGCGGGGGGGGGGGGGCAGTCACCCACGTGTTTAGTTGGAGTTCGTAGCCGGTGCTCCCAAATCCCAATCGCCCCATGTGTACCGGGCCTGGATTGGAAGTGCCAACTATTGTATTTGGGATCCAAAATGTGTCGCCGCTTATGGGGGACGTCGGTGTAAGCTATTTTTATGTGCCATCGACCCCAATAACTACCTTCCCCTTATACATTTCTCTCCTTCTCTTGTTCTCTCATTTCCCTTTTGCAATGTTCCTTGACCCCCTTTGCTACCTACATTCCATCAATCCAATGACACCCAGCTGCGAGCATAAGCAAACCCTAAACTTAGGGCTAGGGGTGTGGGTTGCATCGCCGTTAACTTTGGGGGTGTGGGTCGTCGGCCCCAGAAAAAAACTGAGAGGCGGGGGTCTTAGAGGAAGGGTTTGTGTGGCGGAAGACCAACAAAGGTCGTGATTGTAGAAGGACATGAGGTGAAGTGGCGTGGGAAGCAATGTGGCTGCAGGTGCTCGATCATGCGGTTCGGCAAGCGTTGGTTCACATGGGCGGTAGAGGCAGGGATAACACAAAACTAGGGTTATTAGGGCATCTCCAGCGGCCTGGCGCATTTCGGTCACTAAAAGCGACTGTCTGCGTCTGTTTGGGTCAGGCCGTGGACACGAAAAACAGGTGAAAAGGCCTAGGTGACCGTTTGCCTCTAGGGTGCCCCCAACGGTCAGTGATACGTCCATTTTGCATCACTATTTTATATCATAATTTGCTGTTATTCATTGATATATTTCATGTTTGGACATAATACTTATGTTATTTCATCTATTTTGCATGTTTCATCATTATTGGAGGATCGAGCACCGGAGCCAGGATTCTGCTGGAAAAAGCACCGTCAGAACGCAATATTTCGGAAGATCAACTGTGGAAGGAAATTACACGTAAATTCCTATTTTCCCAGAAGATGAAGGGAGCCAAAAGGAGGAGCCGGGAGGAGCCACCATGGGCCCCCCCCATAGGCCGGCGCGGGCCCAGGCCTGGCCACGCCGCCTTGTGGGGAGGGGGCCCACAGCCCCCTCTGGCCGCCTCTCCTTCGCGTACTTCTTCGTCCTGAAAACCTAAGCCACAGAGGGTACGTCGCGAAGAGTCACAGCCGCCTCTGCGGGGCGGAGAACACCAGAGAGAAAAGAGCTCTCCGGCGGGCAGGAATCCGCCGGGGAAATTCCCTCCAGGAGGGGGAAATCGACGCCATCATCATCGTCATCGAGCTGGACATCATCTCCATCACCATTGTCATCATCATCATCATCATCACCGCCATCTCCACCGCTGCACCTCGTCACCGCTGTAACGATTTGGGTTGGATCTTGATTGTTTGATAGGGGAAACTCTCCCGGTGTTGATTTCTACTTGTTATTGATGCTATTGAGTGAAACCATTGAACCAAGGTTTATGTTCAGATTGTTATTCATCATCATATCACCTCTGATCATATTCCATATGATGTCTCGTGAGTAGTTCGTTTAGTTCTTGAGGACATGGGTGAAGTCTAAATGTTAGTAGTGAACTATGGTTGAGTAATATTCAATGTTATGATATTTAAGTTGTGGTGTCATTCTTCTAGTGGTGTCGTGTGAACGTCGACTACATGATACTTCACCATTTATGGGCCTAGGGAGTGCATCTTGTATTCGGTTGCTAATTGCGGGGTTGCCGGAGTGACGAAACCTGAGCCCCGTTGGTATATCGATGCAAGAGGGATCGCAGGATCTCAGAGTTTAGGGCTGTGGTTAGATTTATCTTAATTACTTTCTTGTAGTTGAGGATGCTTGCAAGGGGTATAATCACAAGTATGTATTAGTCCTAGGAAGGGCGGTGCATTAGCATAGGTTCACCCACACAACACTTATCAAAACAATGAAGATTAATTAGATGTATGAAGCGAAAGCACTAGACTAAATTCCCGTGTGTCCTCAAGAACGTTTGGTCATTATAAGTAAACAAACCGGCTTGTCCTTTGTGCTAAAAGGATTGGGCCACTCGCTGCAATTATTTCTCTCGCACTTTACTTACTCGTACTTTATTCATCTCGTACATCAAAACCCCTTGAATACGTGTCTGTGAGCATTTACAGTGAATCCTTCATCGAAGCTGCTTGTCAACACCTTCTGCTCCTCGTTGGGATCGACATTCTTACTTATCGAAGATAC
The DNA here is from genome assembly GCF_022539505.1 of Lolium rigidum. Classification (NCBI taxonomy): domain Eukaryota; kingdom Viridiplantae; phylum Streptophyta; class Magnoliopsida; order Poales; family Poaceae; genus Lolium; species Lolium rigidum. The sequence continues at coordinate 54,103,351 of NC_061509.1, forward strand.
TACGATACACCCCTATACTTGTGGGTCATCAAGACTATTTTCCGGCGCCGTTGCCGGGAGTGAAGCGCTATTGGTAAGTGGAATTGGTAAGGAAAACCTTTACTTGTTTGTGCTGATTTTATTTACGCTCGTTGCTATAAGTCATTATGGAGAGATCTTCTCTTCAATTTCTATTTGGGAAATCTACTACTACTGCAACGGTAGTGGATGAAGCGCCAGGTGAGGAAGTAATACCGTATAAAATACCTATGAAAATTATTGAACGTGTTATGGATAACCGCTATGAAGGGGATGGATCTGTTCATCCTGGTGATCATTTACTTGTTTTTACATGAATTATGCGGGTTATTCAAATGTGCGGGTATTGCTATGGATGAAGTTAGAAAGAAACTATTCTCTATATCGTTGTCCGGTAAAGCGGCGCATCTGGTATAAATTGTTCGAAGAATAGGGATTCTCTTGATTGGGAGGACATTGTGCCTTTATTTTATTCCAAATTCTATCCTCCAAGTGAAATTCACAAGGATCGGAACCGCATATACAATTTCTGGCCTCATGATGGAGAGAGTATTGCCCAAGCTTGGGGGAGATTGAAGTCTTTAATGCTCAAATGCCCCATTCATGAGCTTCCTGGTAATGTTATTATTGATAATTTCTATGCAAGACTTTCTTTTCAAGACAAGACCTTGCTTGGATACTTCTTGTTCCGGATCATTTACACGCAACAAAGAAGAGTTTAAAAGGGACCTTCTTGATCGGATCCGAGGAGAATACCGAGGGATGGAAGAACGACAAAGATAGAGAGTCGGTATAATCTTTGATTATAAATGCATTGAAGCTTTTATGGATACCGATAAATTTCGTAATATGAGTGCTACTTATGGTCTTGATTCCCAAGTTGTTGCAAATCTTTACAAAGCTTTTGCCTCTCATTATGAATTGCCTAAGAAGAATTTTGATAAGTATCATGAACCGTATAAAGATAAAATTGATTCATCCGTAAACAAATGTGTAGTGACTGAAATCGTTGATCATGTTATTCCTGAAGCTTATATTGAAAAAACTCCTTTTCCTGCTAAAATGAAAGAGTACTCGTTATATCTAGTGCGGTTAATAAAAGTGAAAAGAAACCTATAGAACCTGAAGAACAAATTAAGGTTGAACTCTCTGTTGCATAGTTAAAGATCTTGTGACTCGAAAATGTGGAAGATGGTCATATTATTTTCACGTGAAGATGCTTCTAATAATGTTTCGCATCCTAATAAGTCTAGAAAAACTAGTGTTCCTATGCTATCCGTCGAATTGGGGATCATTGTTATTATGGTTTATGTGATATTGGTGCAAGTATTAGCGCTATTCCTTATGAGCTTTATACGGAGATCATGCATGAAATTGGTTCTTGTGAACTTGAAGATATTGATGTGGTTATTCGGCTTGCTAATAGAGAAACTATCTCTCCAATTGGTATTGTTCGAGATGTGGAAGTTTTATGTGGTAAGATTAAATATCCTGGTGACTTTCTGGTGCTTGGTTCTGCTGCTAGTAAGTATTGTCCTATTATTTTTGGTAGACCATTTCTAAATACTTGTGGAGCTGTTATAGATTGCAAGAAGGAAAAGATTGTTACTAAATTTGCTGGTGAATCTTATGAGTTTAATTTCTCTAAATTTGCCAAAACTCCTTATAAAGCTGATTTGCCTAATAATGATTTTAGAGTTGAACAAGTGTGCGTCTATTGCTCTTGCTCCTACTAATCCTTTGCGGCAACATTTGGATAATAGTGAGAGTGAAGTCTTTAGGGAAGAAAGAAATGAACTTGATGAAATTTTCCTTCGTCAACCTATCCTTAAACATGACTTGCCGAGTTGAAGATTTAGGTACAACACCACCACCAAAGGAAGATCCTGTTTCGATTTAAAACCATTGCACGATAATCTTAAATATGCTCATATTGATGATAAGAAGATAGATCATGTTATTATTAGTTCTAAGCTTTCGAGAGATTGAGGAAGAAAGGTTATTGGAAATATTGAAGAAACATCGAGGAGCTATTGGCTACACTCTTGATGATTTGAAGGGGATTTCTCCCTCTATTTGCCAACATGCTATCAATATGGAAGATGATGCAAAGCCTGTTGTTGAACATCAATGTCGTCTAATTCCAAAAATGAAGGAGGTGGTAAGGAATGAGGTATTAAAACTTCTTGAAGCAGGTATTATATATCCTATTGCTGATAGTAGATGGGTTAGTCCTGTGCATTGTGTTCCTAAGAAAGGAGGAATGACTGTTGTGCCTAATGATAATGATGAGCTCATCCCTCAAAGAGTAGTTGTAGGGTATAGAATGTGCATTGATTTTCGAAAAGTTAATAAAGTTACTAAGAAAGATCATTACCCTTTACCCTTTATTGATCAAATGCTAGAAAGGTTGTCTAAAAATACTCACTTTTGCTTTCTTGATGGTTATTACGGGTTTCTCACAAATTGCTTGTTAAAACTAAAGATCAAGAGAAAACCACTTTCACTTGTCCTTATGGAACTTATGCTTATAGGCGTATGCCTTTTGGTTTATGTAATGCTCCTCGCTACTTTTCAAAGATGCATGTCTGCTATTTTTCATGGCTTTTGCGAGAGTATTGTAGAGGTGTTCATGGATGATTTTTCCGTCTATGGGAATTCTTTTGATAACCGCTTGCGAAACCTCGATAAAGTTTTGCGAGAGATGTGAAGAAACTAACCTTGTTCTTAATTGGGAGAAATGCCACTTTATGGTTAATGAAGGAATTGTATTGGGACATAAAATTTCGAGAGAGGTGTTGAAGTTGATAGAGCTAAAGTTGAAGCAATTGAGAAGATGCCCTATCCGAGGGATGTTAAAGGTATTCGTAGTGTTCTTGGTCATGCTTGGGTTTTATAGGAGATTTATTAAAGATTTCTCCAAGATTTCAAAGCCTCTTACTAATCTTCTTCAAAAAGATGTACCTTTTATTTTTGATGATGATTGTAAGAAAGCTTTGAAACTCTAAAGAAAGCCTTAACAAGCTGCTCCCGTAGTTGAACCTCCTGATTGGAATTTGCCTTTTGAAATTATGTGTGATGCTAGTGATTTTGCTGTAGGCGCTGTTCTTGGACAGCGAGTAGATAAAAAATTAAATGTTATTCATTATGCTAGTAAGACTCTTGATGTTGCTCAAAGAAATTATGCTACAACTGAAAAGGAATTGTTAGTTGTAGTCTTTGCTTGTGACAAGTTTAGATCCTATATTGTTGATTCAAAAGTCACGATTCATACTGATCATGCTGCAATTAGATACCTTATGACAAAGAAAGATGCTAAGCCAAGGCTTATTAGATGGGTGCTTCTTTTGCAAGAATTTGATTTTCATATTGTAGATAGGAAAGGTGCTGATAATCCTTTTGCTGATAATTTGTCTAGATTGGAAAATATTGCTTATGATCCTGTTCCTGTTAATGATAGTTTTCCAAATGAACAATTGACTGTAATAAAGGTGAACTCGCGAGATAGCCCTTGGTATGCCGATTATGCTAACTTTATTGTATCCAAGTACTTGCCTCCAACCTTTTCAACTCAAGCAAAGGAGGAAATTCTTTTATGACTTGAGGCATTATTTTTGGGATGACCCACACTTATATAAAGAAGGAGTAGATGGTATTATGCGAAGATGTGTTCCTGAATATGAACAACGGGAGATATTGAGTAAATGTCATGGTAGTGCTTATGGAGGACATCACGCGGAGATAGAACCGCACAAAAGGTTCTACAATCAGGTTTTTATTGGCCAACACTTTTCAAAGATGCAAGGAAGTTTATCTTATCTTGTGATGAATGTCAAAGAGTTGGTAATATCTCTAGACGCAATGAAATGCCTATGAATTATACTCTTGTTATTGAACCATTTGATTGTTGGGGATTCGACTTCATGGGTCCTTTCCCTTCTTCAGAAGGTAACACTCATATACTTGTCGCTGTTGATTATGTTACTAAATGGGTAGAAGCTATACCTACAAAAAGTGCCGATGGTGAGACCTCTTTAAAAATGCTTTTAGATATTATTTTTCCTAGATTTGGAGTACCTAGATATATTATGGCTGATGGAGGTTCTCATTTTATTCATGGAGGTTTTAGAAAAACTCTTGCTAAGTATGGTATTAATCATAGAATTGCTTCCGCTTATCACCCTCAAACTAGTGGTCAAGTAGAATTATCAAATAGAGAGATTAAATCTATTTTGGGAAAGACTGTTAATAAATCTAGAAAGAATTGGGCTAGTAAGTTAAAGGAAGCATTGTGGGCTTATAGAACTGCTTACAAAAACCCTATGGGAATGTCTCCTTATAAAATGGTTTATGGAAAAGCTTGTCATTTACCTTTAGAACTAGAGCACAAAGCTTATTGGGTTGTAAGGGAACTTAATAAAGATTTCAAACTTGCCGGTAAAAAGAGATTGCTACAATTGAGTTCTTTAGATGAATGGAGAAATGAAGCTTATGAAAATGCTAAACTTTTTAAGGAGAAAGTTAAGAAGTGGCATGATAGAAGAATTATTAAAAGAGAATTTAATGTTGGAGATAAAGTTCTATTATATCGGTCTCGTCTCAGATTTTTTGCAGGGAAATTACTCTCAAAATGGGAAGGACCATATGTTATTGAGGAAGTATACCGTTCAGGAGCAATAAAAATTAGCTCTTTGGAAGGTAACGCCACACAAGTAGTGAATGGACAAAGACTCAAGCATTATATTTCGGAGATTCTTATAATGAAGATATTGATATTATCCAAGTGATAACTCCGGAAGCTTTCATCAAAGATCAAATTGACGGTTCAGCAGAGTCCGACTTTGAATAGGTAACGAGTTTTAGTAATAAAAAGTCCGCGTTTAGCTTTCCGAACAATATTTCTGCTGTTTTTGGAAAATATGAAAAATTACGGGATCGAAACGGAGTGGAAGAGACGCGCGAGGGCCCGTCACCATAGGCCGGCGCGGGCCCCACCCTGGCCGCGCCGCCCTATGGGGACAGCCCCTCGGCGTCCCGTTTCCACTCGTTTTCGGCTTGGAACCTTCCTTTTGTCGTAAAAACATTTGCTATATAATCCCCGGATCTCCGAGAGGTCCGTATATCGTTTTCTCGTCGTGTTTTGTTTCGAGCCGTTTTCACGCGGAATCTGTTTTGATCTAGAAGCCCTATGGTCTCCAACAACAAAGACAAGGAGCCTTGGAAGGAAGAGATGGATGAAAGGATCAATAAGGAGAAGAAGAAGATAGCATCGGCAAAAGGAGAGTGGGAAACTATGGAGAGTAAGCCAATCTTGGTGGGATCGGTTAACACCGGGCGTTCTTTTTCTCATAACTTGCGGGGACTTCTTCCGCTCGCTCTCGGATCTCGACTCTTTCCCTTGTGTGGAAGAAGCAATACGGGTTGCCGATGAGTTTTGTGATCAATATCGTGCTCTAAGAAGGGAAGTGGAGATACTTCGGGAGGAGAACCGGCGACTTCGCGGAATGCTTGGAATATTACTCAATTCCCGGCACAAGGCCGCCACCGCCACATTCGGATAACAATGAGTCTCTTCAAGTTTTGGTGCGAAATTGCAAAGCGAGAAGGCTGAAGGCTGAAGGAGATCCTTAAGAAGCGCGAGAAGAATCTATCACCATCACCACCGAAGGAGTAATTCATCATCGGTATTGGCATCCCCTTGGTTTGTTCCAAGCTTGGGGGAGTGCCGCGGTATCACATCATCACTATCTTTATCTTTTACTATCAAGTAGTGTCATATCATGAGTAGGGAAGTTATCATATGGAGTAGTTTGCAATATGGAAGTATCTCTCTTAGTTGGTTATCTATGTATCCGTTGGTGTGAGTTATCGTTATGGAATATTAATGAGAAGTCTTATCATTTACCTTTTGCACACCTTATTTTAGTTTGCAATCTCCATCATATGATTGCTCTTGACATTAGTATTGATATCACTTTGGGAGCATTAAGTAAATCTATTTGGTTTTGGCAAACGTAGCATTGGTCAATAGCAACAACATCTTGATGTTTAAATAGAAGAGAGAAATACATTTAGATATATTACTCTATTATCTCTATGTTAATGAGTTTAGTATTCTGAAGTTAAAATTGCTTGTGCTTATGAGAAAGATGCATGATTGTTTCTATCATATGTATATTTGTTTGTTTCTCTCAACCTTTATGCTTGCTATCAAACCTTGCTAGCCAAAGACCTGTATTGAGAGGAATGCTTCTCATACATCCATAACCTTAGACCAAACCCATGCCATTTGTGTCCACCATAACTACCTACTATGTGGTATTTTGCGCCACTCCAAGTAAATACTTCATGTGCTACCTTTAAATAATTCAAACTATATTATCTTTATTTGTGTCAATGTTTTATAGCTCATGAGGAAGTATGTGGTGTTTTATCTTTCAATCTTGTTGGGCGAACTTTCACCAATGGACTAGCGGCACATCCGCTTATCCAATAATTTTGCAATAAGAGCTGGCAACGGGGTTCCCAGCCCCAATTAATAACTTTCATTAATAATTCTCTTCACATGTTTTGCCCTGATTTATCGAGTAAGCAACTTAATTTTGCAATAGACACTCCTCCATGGTATGTGAATGTTGGAAGGCACCCGAGGATTCGGTTAGCCATGGATTGAGAAAGCCAAGGTTGGGGGAGTGTCATCCATAATAAAACTAAAATACATGTGTAAACAAAGAGAAGGGGATGATCTACCTTGTTCGGTAGAGATGCCAGTCCCTCATGGGAGCCGCTCTTGGAAGGTTCGTTTGGCAAGGGGGTTAGAGTGCCCGCTACCATTCGTTGACAACAACAAACACCGCTCAAAATCTTACTTTTATGCTCTTTATATGATTTCGAAACTTGAAAAGCTCTAGCACATGATTTAATCCCTGCTTCCCTTTGCGAAGGGCCTATCTTTTACTTTTATGTTGAGTCAGTAAACCTATTTCCCTCTATCTCAAGCAAGCAATTGAGTTGTTGTGAACTAACCATTTATGCTATGATTCAGTTAATCATGTCTTTTATACTTTCTTGTTTAGTACAAATTTTATCTGAATGAATATGACTTTGAAAGTTCTCAATGATTATGAGGAGATTGTTATGATTGAGAATGAAAGCCCTGCTATATAAATTCTAATATGAAAGCCTTGCTTATAAAATAAGAGCAATCCGTTAGTAGTTCTCTGACCAAGAACAAAGGTTGCCATAACCATTTATGATTTTCTATGCACCTTTACTTGTGATTTCTCTTTACTTATTTCAAGTTGAGTTATATGAAGAGAATGTGTATTAGAATATCTTGTGTGAATCAATATGATGCTTCTTGTCCGTATTTTATTTATCGACTCTTCACTCCATAAACATGTGGTCTTATTTATCGAGCTCAGTTTCGCTTGGGGACAAGCGAGGTCTAAGCTTGGGGGGAGTTGATACGTCCATTTTGCATCACTATTTTATATCATAATTTGCTGTTATTCATTGATATATTTCATGTTTGGACATAATACTTATGTTATTTCATCTATTTTGCATGTTTCATCATTATTGGAGGATCGAGCACCGGAGCCAGGATTCTGCTGGAAAAAGCACCGTCAGAACGCAATATTTCGGAAGATCAACTGTGGAAGGAAATTACACGTAAATTCCTATTTTTCCAGAAGACGAAGGGAGCCAAACGGAGGAGCCGGGAGGAGCCACCATGGCCCCCCCATAGGCCGGCGCGGGCCCAGGCCTGGCCGCGCCGCCTTGTGGGGAGGGGGCCCACGGCCCCTCGGCCGCCTCTCCTTCGCGTACTTCTTCGTCCCGAAAACCTAAGCCACGGAGGGTGCGTCGCGAAGAGTCACGGCCGCCTGCGCGGGCGGAGAACACCGAGAGAGAAAAGAGCTCTCCGGCGGGCAGGAATCCGCGGGAAATTCCCTCCCGGAGGGGAAATCGACGCCATCGTCATCGTCATCGAGCTGGACATCATCTCCATCACCATTGTCATCATCATCATCATCATCACCGCCATCTCCACCGCTGCACATCGTCACCGCTGTAACGATTTGGGTTGGATCTTGATTGTTTGATAGGGAAACTCTCCGGTGTTGATTTCTACTTGTTATTGATGCTATTGAGTGAAACCATTGAACCAAGGTTTATGTTTAGATTGTTATTCATCATCATATCACCTCTGATCATATTCCATATGATGTCTCGTGAGTAGTTCGTTTAGTTCTTGAGGACATGGGTGAAGTCTAAATGTTAGTAGTGAACTATGGTTGAGTAATATTCAATGTTATGATATTTAAGTTGTGGTGTCATTCTTCTAGTGGTGTCGTGTGAACGTCGACTACACGATACTTCACCATTTATGGGCCTAGGGGAGTGTGATACGTCTCCAACGTATCGATAATTTCTTATGTTCCATGCCACTTTATTGATGATACCTACATGTTTTATACACATTATATGTCATATTTATGCATTTTCTGGAACTAACCTATTAACAAGATGCCGAAGTGCCAGTTCTGTTTTACCGCTGTTTTTGGTTTCGAAATCCTAGTAACGAAATATTCTCGGAATTGGACGAAATCAACGCCCGGGTTCCTATTTTGCCCGGAAGCATCCAGAACACCCGAGAGCCGCAGAGCGGGGCCCCTGTGGGCCCCAGATGACATGGTGGCGCGGCCAGGGCTGGGCCCGCGCCACCCTATGGTGTGGGCGCCCCTTCGACCCCCCTGCGCCGCCTCTTCGCCTATATAAAGCCCCTGCATCGAAAACCCTGACGGAGAAGACCACGATACGGAGAAAAACCTTCCAGAGCCGCCGCCATCGCGAAATCAAGATTCGGGGACGAGAACTCTCGTTCGGCACCCCGCCGGGACGGGGAATTGCCCCGGAAGCCGTCTCCACCGCCATCTTCACCGCCATCGCTGTTCCCATGATGAGGAAGGAGTAGTTCTCCCACGGGGGTGGGGGCTCTGCCAGTAGCTATGTGGTTAACCTCTCTCTCTGTACTCCAATACAATGATCTCATGAAGTCTGCTTTACATGATTGAGATCCATATGATGAGCTTTGTATCGCTACTAGTTGTGTGCTACTCATGTGATGTTATTAAAGTAGTTCTATTCCTCCTACTTGGTGTAAAGGTGATTAGTGTGTGCACCACTGTGGTTCTTGTCGTAGGCTATGATCACGATCTCTTGTAGATTGTGGAGTTAATTATCATTATGATAGTATTGATGTGATCTATTCCTCCTTCATAGTGTGCACTATGTTAGTTCTTGGTTTATTTTACAATGATCTATTATGCTCTAAGGTTACTTAAATATGAACATGGAATTGTGGAGCTTGTTAACTCCGGCATTGAGGGTTCGTGTAATCCTACGCAATGATGTTCATTATCAAACAAGAGTGTATGTAGCACATATGAGAAGAAGTATTTATTATGCGATCAATGTTGAGAGTGTCCACTAGTGAAAGTATGAACCCTAGGCCTTGTTTCCAATACTGAAAACACCGTTTACTTATCGTTCGTTGCATGTTTACTCGCTGCCATATTTTATTCAGATTGCTATTACCACTCATATACATCCATATTACTTGTATTTCACTATCTCTTCGCCGAACTAGTGCACCTATACACACGACAAGTGTATTTGGTGTGTTGGGGACACAAGAGACTTCTTGCTTTGTGATTACGGGGTTGCTTGAGAGGGATATCTTTGACCTCTTCCTCCACGAGTTCGATAAACCTTGGGTAATCCACTTAAGGGAAACTTGCTTGCTGTTCTACAAACCTCCGCACTTGGAGGCCCAACACCTGTCTACAAGAATAGAAGCACCCGTAGACATCAAGCACTTTTACGGCGCCGTTGCCGGGAGGGAAGGTAAACGGCACTCACACATTGGCAAGCCCGGCAACTAAGCACTTTTCCTCCCTCGTCAACTACGCGCCAAGCACTTTTACGGCGCCGTTGCTGGGGAGGAAAGGTAAAAGGCACTCATACTTCGGTTCCAGGTAACGAGTACTTTTACGGCGCCATTGTGTGTGTGCTCAAAGCTATTTCCTTTAGACTCTGCAATTGCGACATTTGGTTTCTTGTTTACACTAGTTAGGCATAATGGACAACAAAGAGCTTCTTATTCTATTTCCTGATTTAAGACATGGATGGTTTGATGCAAAAATTAAAAAACCCATGAAACATATTAATATGAATGCTTTGAACACTATTGTTGCTAATGCTATGGAAAATTCTAAGCTTGGGGAAGCTGGCTTTGATGAGCATGATATTTTTAGTCCCCCAAGCATTGAGGAGAAAATTTACTTTGATGATACTTTGCCTCCCATTTATGATGATTATAATGATAGTAGTCTTTTGTTACCACCATGTTATGGAGGATAAATTTGATTATGATTACAATATACCTCCTATATTTGATAGCTACTTTGTTGAATTTGCTCCCACTACAATTAATAAGAATGACTATGCTTATGTTGGGAGTAGTAATTATTTTATGCATGAGACTCATGATAAGAATGCTTTATGTGATAGTTATATTGTTGAGTTTGCTCATGATGCTACTGAAAGTTATTATGAGAGAGGAAAATATGGTTGTAGAAATTTTCATGTTACTAAAACACCTCTCTATGTGCTGAAATTTTTGAAGCTACACTTGTTTTATCTTCCTATGCTTGTTACTTTGCTCTTCATGAACTTGTTTATTTACAAGATTCCTATGCATAGGAAGCATGTTAGACTTAAATGTGTTTTGAATTTGCCTCTTGATGCTCTCTTTTGCTTCAACTTCTATTTCTTGCGAGTGCATCATTAAAACTGCTTGAGCCCATCTTAATGGCTATAAAGAAAGAACTTCTTGGGAGATAACCCATGTGTTTATTTTACTACAGCAATTTTTGTTTTGTTGAGTCTTGGAAGTTGTTTACTACTGTAGCAACCTCTCCTTATCATGTTTTTGTGCCAAGTAAAGTTTCTATGTTAAAGTTGATGTTATATTTGGGATCGCTGCGCAGAAACAGCATTGCTGTCTGTCACGAATCTGGGCACAGGCCTCTGTAGAAAATTCGAAAAAATCTGCCAATTTACGAGCGTGATCCTCAGATATGTACGCAACTTTCATTAGTTTTGAGTTTTTCCATTTGAGCAAGTCTGGTGCCATCTTAAAATTCGTCTTTACGGACTGTTCTGTTTTTGACAGATTCTGCCTTTTATTTCGCATTGCCGCTTTTGCTTTGTTGAATAGGTTTCTTTGTTCCATTAACTTTCAGAAGTTTTGTGCAATGTCCAGAAGTGTTAAGAATGATTGTGTCACCTCTGAACATGTGAATTTTTGATTATGCACTAACCCTCTAATGAGTTTGCTTGAAGTTTGGTGTGAAGGAAGTTTTCAAGGGTCAATAGAAGAGGGTGATATAATGTGATCGAGAAGAGTGAAAGGTCTAAGCTTGGGGATGCCCCGGTGGTTCATCCCTGCATATTTTAAGAAGACTCAAGCATCTAAGCTTGGGGATGCCCAAGGCATCCCCTTCTTCATCGACAACTTATCGAGGTTTCTTCTAGTGAAACTATATTTTTATTCCGTCACATCCTATGTATTTTACTTGGAGCGTCCGTGTGCTTTTATTTTTGTTTTTGTTTTGTTATCTTAGTTCTCTGAATAAGTTCATCCTTGTGTGGGAGAGAGACACGCTCCGTTGGTTCGTATGAACACATGTGTTCTTAGCTCATAATATTCATGGCGAAGTTTCTTCTTCGTTAAATTGTTATATGGTTGGAATTGGAAAATGCTACATGTAGTAATTCTAAACTGTCTTGGATAATGTGATACTTGGCAATTGTTGTGCTCATGTTTAAGCTCTTGCATCATATACTTTGCACCTATTAGTGAAGAAATACATAGAGCATGCTAAAATTTGGTTTGCATAACTGGTCTCTCTAAGGTCTAGATAATTTCTAGTATTGAGTTTGAACAACAAGGAAGACGGTGTAGAGTCTTATAATGTTTACAATATGTCTTTTATGTGAGTTTTGCTGCACCGGTTCATCCTTGTGTTTGTTTCAAATAAACCTTGCTAGCCTAAACCTTGTATCGAGAGGGAATACTTCTCATGCATCCAAAATCCTTGAGCCAACCACTATGCCATTTGTGTCCACCATACCTACCTACTACATGGTATTTCTCCGCCATTCCAAAGTAAATTGCTTGAGTGCTATCTTTAAACAATTCAAAAGTTATTACCTCTTATTTGTGTCAATGTTTTATAGCTCATGAGGAAGTATGTGGTGTTTTATCTTTCGATCTTGTCATTTACTTCTGACAGGACTTTCACAATGGACTAGTGGCTTCATCCGCTTATCCAATAATTTTGCAAAAAGAGGCGGCAATGAGGTTCCCAGCCTCAATTAATTAACTTGCATTAATAATTCTCTTCACATGTTTTGCTCGATTCATCGATAAGCAACTTAATTTTGCAAATAGACACTCCTCCATGGTATGTGAATGATGGAAGGCACCCGAGGATTCGGTTAGCCATGGCTTGTGTAAGCAAAAGGTTGGGAGGAGTGTCATCCATAAATAAAGAAAAACTAAACTAAAGTACATGTGTAAACAAAAGAGAAGAGGGATGATCTACCTTGCTTGGTAGAGATAACGTCCTTCATGGGAGCCGCTCTTGAAAGTCCGGTTGATGAGGTAGTTAGAGTGCCCACTACCATTCGTTGACAACAACAAACACCTCTCAAAACTTTACTTTTATGCTCTCTTTATGTTTTCAAAATAAAAGCTCTAGCACAAATATAGCAATCGATGCTTTCCTCTTTGAAGGACCATTCTTTTACTTTTATTGTTGAGTCGGTTTACCTATCTCCTTCCACCTAAGAAGCAAACACTTGTGTGAACTGTGCATTGATTCCTACATACTTGCATATTGCACTTATTATATTACTTTGCATTGACAATTATCCATGAGATATACATGTTACAAGTTGAAAGCAACCGCTGAAACTTAATCTTCCTTTGTGTTGCTTCAACACCTCTACTTTGATTTATTGCTTTATGAGTTAACTCTTATGCAAGACTTATTGATGCTTGTCTTGAAGTACTATTCATGAAAAGTCTTTGCTTTATGATTCATTTGTTTACTCATGTCATTACCATTGTTTTGATCGCTGCATTCATCTCATATGTTTACAAATAGTATGATCAAGGTTATGATGGCATGTCACTTAAGAAATTATCTTTGTTATCGTTTTACCCTGTCGGGACGAGCGAAACTAAGCTTGGGGATGCTGATACGTCTCCAACGTATCGATAATTTCTTATGTTCCATGCCACTTTATTGATGATACCTACATGTTTTATACACATTATATGTCATATTTATGCATTTTCACGGAACTAACCTATTAACAAGATGCCGAAGTGCCGGTTCTCGTTTTACGTCGTTTTTGGTTTCGAAATCCTAGTAACGAAATATTCTCGGAATTGGACGACATCAACGCCCGGGTTCCTATTTTGCCCGGAAGCATCCAGAACACCCGAGGGCCGCCGGAGGGGGCCCTGTGGGCCCCAGATGACATGGTGGCGCGGCCAGGGCTGGGCCCGCGCCACCCTATGGTGTGGGCGCCCCTTCGACCCCCCTGCGCCGCCTCTTCGCCTATATAAAGCCCCTGCATCAAAAACCCTGACGGAGAAGACCACGATACGGAGAAAAACCTTCCAGAGCCGCCGCCATCGCGAAATCAAGATTCGGGGGACAGAACTCTCTGTTCCGGCACCCCGCCGGGACGGGGAATTGCCCCCGGAAGCCGTCTCCACCGCCATCTTCACCGCCATCGCTGTTCCCATGATGAGGAGGGAGTAGTTCTCCCCTGGGGCTGAGGGCTCTACCGTAGCTATGTGGTTAACCTCTCTCTCTGTACTCCAATACAATGATCTCATGAGCTGCTTTACATGATTGAGATCCATATGATGAGCTTTGTATCGCTACTAGTTGTGTGCTACTCATGTGATGTTATTAAAGTAGTTCTATTCCTCCTACTTGGTGTAAAGGTGATTAGTGTGTGCACCCTGTGGTTCTTGTCGTAGGCTATGATCACGATCTCTTGTAGATTGTGGAGTTAATTATCATTATGATAGTATTGATGTGATCTATTCCTCCTTCATAGTGTGCACTATGTTAGTTCTTGGTTTATTTTACAATGATCTATTATGCTCTAAGGTTACTTAAATATGAACATGGAATTGTGGAGCTTGTTAACTCCGGCATTGAGGGTTCGTGTAATCCTACGCAATGATGTTCATTATCAAACAAGAGTGTATGTAGCACATATGAGAAGAAGTATTTATTATGCGATCAATGTTGAGAGTGTCCACTAGTGAAAGTATGAACCCTAGGCCTTGTTTCCAATACTGAAAACACCGTTTACTTACTGTTCTGTTGCATGTTTACTCGCTGCCATATTTTATTCAGATTGCTATTACCACTCATATACATCCATATTACTTGTATTTCACTATCTCTTCGCCGAACTAGTGCACCTATACACCGACAAGTGTATTTGGTGTGTTGGGGACACAAGAGACTTCTTGCTTTGTGATTACGGGGTTGCTTGAGAGGGATATCTTTGACCTCTTCCTCCCTGAGTTCGATAAACCTTGGGTAATCCACTTAAGGGAAACTTGCTGCTGTTCTACAAACCTCTGCACTTGGAGGCCCAACACTGTCTACAAGAATAGAAGCACCCGTAGACATCAGAGTGCATCTTGTATTCGGTTGCTAATTGCGGGGTTGCCGGAGTGACAGAAACCTGAGCCCCCGTTGGTATATCGATGCAAGAGGGATCGCAGGATCTCAGAGTTTAAGGCTGTGGTTAGATTTATCTTAATTACTTTCTTGTAGTTGCGGATGCTTGCAAGGGATATAATCAAAAGTATGTATTAGTCATAGGAAGGGCGGTGCATTAGCATAGGTTCACCTACACAACACTTATCAAAACAATGAAGATTAATTAGCTGTATGAAGCGAAAGCACTAGACTAAATTCCCGTGTGTCCTCAAGAACGTTTGGTCATTATAAGTAAACAAACCGGCTTGTCCTTTGTGCTAAAAGGATTGGACCACTCGCCGCAATTATTTCTCTCGCACTTTACTTACTCGTACTTTATTCATCCGTTACATCAAAACCCCTTGAATACTTGTCTCGTGAGCATTTACAGTGAATCCTTCATCGAAACTGCTTGTCAACACCTTCTGCTCCTCGTTGGGATCGACATTCTTACTTATCGAAGATACTACGATACACCCCATATACTTGTGGGTCATCAGTCAGACACAATTATTTTTGGACTGTCAAGCTCGTTTAATGGTGATTAACCTCACATCAAATATCGTTGTCGGTGATTACTAGATTCCATGTTAGGGCCGTCGATTCCCATGCGAACCAAGTGTTTGGTGCGTTCGGTCACAAATACGGGAAACCAAACGCCGGTTACCGCCCGCTGTGTCTAGAAAATGATAGCCGCTAGACGACTATGGCAATCCTTATCTACAAGTCATGGCCGACCACGAAAAGCACCTACATGCGCATCACCGCCATGCTCACGACCGCTATCCGGAAGATCCGGAAAGAGCGCATCTCCACGCGCTGAAGGTGTTCGAGGAGGAGCAGATCGCCGCGTACGCCTGCGAGGACGTGCTCTACGGTCCCTACCGGGAAGGCATGGGGGAGGTGGCAGACTCGACACCTTGCGGGGCTATGGCCTTGTGGGGGAGCGGGCATCCCTCGAGTCACTAGAGTTGTTTCTTTGGCGAGTTTTTGAAATAATATTTTTTTCAGCAGTTTTACGACTAATACACGAATTTTAAAATTTTACTACTCTGCGACTCGGTCCATCGGACAGCCGTCGATCGCCAGACTGGTGGCTGATCGGCCGGCCCGTGGCCGATTGGTGCACTGTTTGCCGACCAGCCCCCATTTGTGTCAGCCGACCGAGTCGTAGAATCAATTTTTTTAAAATCACGTATTAGTTGTAAAATTGCTGAAAAAGTATTATTTAAAAAAAGATCGCAGTTTATTTGTACTGCTACGAAATTCTACCATTCGGCGGTACACAGTGCGGTAAAACCGTACTCTCTCACCGCTCCAAAACATCACTAGCGTACTGAAAACGAATTTCAAATTTGGAACCCGGTAACCCTACCCTGACGTTCCCCACACCCACGCCCTCCAAATAAAACTCCCCACACACCCACGCTCCCCACATCTCACAAATCCGCGCCTCCATTTCCCCTTCCCCCGCCCCCTCTCCGCCAAAACCTCGCCGGAAACCCTACCCCCTCCACCTCCACCGCCGCCGCCCCCGCCGCCGCCATGAGGGAGATCCTCCACATCCAGGGCGGCCAGTGCGGCAACCAGATCGGGGCCAAGTTCTGGGAGGTCATCTGCGACGAGCACGGCATCGACCAGACCGGCAAGTACGCCGGCGACTCCGACCTCCAGCTCGAGCGCATCAACGTCTACTACAACGAGGCCAGCGGCGGCCGCTTCGTGCCCCGCGCCGTCCTCATGGACCTCGAGCCCGGCACCATGGACTCGCTCCGCTCCGGCCCATACGGCCAGATCTTCCGCCCCGACAACTTCGTCTTCGGCCAGTCGGGCGCAGGCAACAACTGGGCCAAGGGACACTACACCGAGGGCGCGGAGCTCATCGACTCCGTCCTCGACGTCGTGCGCAAGGAGGCTGAGAACTGCGACTGCCTGCAAGGTATAACCACCTCCTGGATCTACTTGTTGTTTTGCCGGAGATTTTACTCCTCAGATCTCGTTAGTTTTTTTTGCGCGTGTAGATCTAGTTCCCTTTCCGTGGTACAACGCTGCGATTTTAGGGTTCTCGTCTCCTAGATCTGGCCCTTCCTTTTCCGTCGGGAGGTGGTTCGCGTGGTTCTGGACTTCTAGATCTGGCTTGCGGTAGCTGTGCGAACAGGAATCATTCTTCATTCTACTTGTGCTGTTGTTGTTGGGGGTAACATTTGGGATGTGGTGTTATGCCGTTCTACCTGCCGAGATCTGGCGAATAGTAGAATCGACGCGGTTGCTCTCTACTACTTTGCAGATTTGTTCACTCACTTTGTTCATTCTACTTGTGCTGCTGTTGTTGGGGGGTGACATTTTGGATCGCGTATTATATATACAGGCATGCGTTCCTTTGGCTGCAAAAATTGATGGATATCTGTTCACTCATCACTGCTCTTCGTAAAGTAGAGTAAAATAAAGCATCACTAGAGTAGCATGCCTGATGCTGATTCCTTAAGCACCCAGTGCTTACGATTCTGCTCAATGCGTTCATTTTATTGCAATTTGTTATCAGAGTGTGTAGATTGCTTACCGTTTGAAATACAACACAACTGGAGTTATTGGGCATCTTTTTTATTCAGGTGTCATCTGAATATGAGATCCAAATTAACTTACATGCTTCTAATTTACCACAGGATTCCAAGTCTGCCACTCTCTGGGAGGAGGAACTGGCTCTGGTATGGGTACCCTGCTCATCTCGAAGATCAGGGAGGAGTACCCAGACAGGATGATGTTGACTTTCTCAGTCTTCCCATCGCCAAAGGTGTCTGATACTGTGGTGGAACCTTACAATGCTACGCTCTCTGTGCACCAACTTGTCGAGAATGCCGACGAGTGCATGGTACTTGACAATGAGGCTCTCTACGACATCTGCTTCCGCACCCTAAAGCTTGCTACACCCACATGTAAGTTTGAACATACTATGGTTGCTTTATTCCTGTACTGTTTTCCCAGTAATTATGTAAGATTTCATGAAACCAATCTACATTCATCTGTATTATCATATGGTTCTTGTTTATGTTGTGTATCTAGATACGTGGATATGTCTGGCATATGCACTCCACTACTTGATACTTGTGATACAAAGTCATTTAACCTTTTTACCTGTGACACCACAACCTGTATAATCTTAGTAACCTGAAAGACTGCAATGAATTCGTGTATTCTTCTTTCTATTATAACCTGTGTCTTCTCATTTGTTTCTACCATTTGTACATGCATTCTGCTCACTTCGTTTTTCCTGTCTGTTTTGCAGTTGGTGATTTGAACCATCTTATTTCTGCAACAATGAGTGGTGTCACTTGCTGCCTGCGCTTCCCTGGGCAGCTCAACTCTGACCTCCGTAAACTTGCAGTCAACTTGATCCCGTTCCCTCGCCTCCATTTCTTCATGGTTGGCTTTGCACCACTGACCTCAAGGGGGTCTCAGCAGTACCGTGCCCTCACTGTTCCTGAGTTGACCCAGCAGATGTGGGACTCCAAGAACATGATGTGCGCTGCTGACCCTAGGCATGGTCGCTACCTCACAGCCTCTGCTATGTTCCGTGGGAAGATGAGCACCAAGGAGGTCGATGAGCAGATGCTCAATGTCCAGAACAAGAACTCGTCCTACTTCGTCGAGTGGATTCCCAACAATGTGAAGTCGAGTGTGTGTGACATCCCTCCCACTGGCCTTTCAATGTCCTCCACCTTTGTCGGCAACTCCACCTCAATCCAAGAGATGTTCCGCCGTGTGAGTGAGCAGTTCACAGCTATGTTCAGGAGGAAGGCTTTCTTGCACTGGTACACTGGGGAGGGCATGGATGAGATGGAGTTCACTGAGGCCGAGAGCAACATGAACGATCTGGTAGCTGAGTACCAGCAGTACCAGGATGCGACAGCTGATGACGAGGAAGAGTACGAGGAGGAGGAGGAAGAGGACGCTGCCTAAGCCATCTGACCTTGTTCAGCCATCTTGCTGTCTGGTAGATGTCCCTTGTGTTTACAATTCTGTCGATTTGGTGCTGCTTGTGGTGCGGATAGATCTTTAGGTGGTTCGTAACACTTATAGATGCTTTTGGTGCTTCGTTGAACCGATTTTTTTTGAACTGCCTTTGTGTATGTTGATGGTGCTGCTTTGATGCTGCGAATTGTGATATTAGCGTAATCGTGGACTTAATACTAGTAAAATTCTGGCATTGGTTTTCGCTAGTTGGTCATATGCAATGTGATCTGTAGTCCATGCTTTCTGCATATCCTTTTCAATGTATGAATAGTTTGCCGATTGCATTTCCTTTTCAGTGTGATCTTGTGGGCTGTGGCTGTAGCCTTGCTCCATGTTCTATAACACTTGCTTGTTGGCTAAGTTGAAATCTCTGCACAAATGGGGGTCTAGACTTACTTTCATCTGTAGTGACTATGCAACTAAGGATTTTGCCTCTTTATCTAAGAACCTGAACTAGATATTCTGGCTCAACCTAGGAGCTTCATCAGGGATCTGTTATATGAACAAAATGCCATCTATGGGAGAATAATGAGCCTGATGCAGATTTGTATTCCAAGCTGCTGTTGCTTTCGGAAGCTGAATCCTACCATGCTCCATAATAAAACAAATCAAGGGAAAGGTGAATCCTACCACGCTTCATCATAAAACAAATCAAGTGATAGTAAGGGAGAGATTCAGCGGAGATTTTTTCCATTCGCTCGCAAACCAGTTTTTTCCTTTCGTTTCCAGTTCTTAGTTTGATTTTGACGTCTAAAGTTTTCATCAGAAACTGGATATCATCGGCACAAACACATCGGCCGCGATCAGGCTATCTCCAGCGACCCGATCCAAACCGGGAATCAAAATGGTTTGATTCTATCGGGTAGGGTCATAGATAGAATTCGGGCCGTGGTCTTGCTGCCAAGTCAGTGGGCTTGACGCATTTGCAGAAGAGCATCTCTAACAGAGTTCCTAAACTTGCGAACCGAAATGCGCGAGTTCAGTCTTTCAAAAACCGTTTTTCGAGCGAATTCGGAGATGGCGCATAACAGAACCCGTAATAGGAACCGAAAAACTTGAAATTTAAATCTAGCGGGAGAATTATTCATCGCAAACAAGTTCGGTAATAAAATTCATAGTTCATACTTTACATAATTTACATATCCATCGCAAAATAACCATCAAATATAGGTAGTTCCTTCGCCGCGAGACCTAACGATAAAGAAAATTCGGCCCTACCGGGGCGCCTACGCGCGGCGGAGGACAGAGCGGCGGACGACAGCGAGGCGGAACCTCGCGCGCGCCTACTCGGCGTCGAGGTCGACGATGGTGGCCTCCCTCTGCACCGCCTTGTACGCGTGCACCTTACGGACGGCGTCTGGCTCCTCGCTTAGGAACCGCGCGCGCGCCTCCTGATGTCTACTCACGCTTCTTTTTCTGTAGACAGTGTTGGGCCTCCAAGAGCAGAGGTTTGTAGAACAGCATCAAGTTTTCCCTGAAGTGGATCACCCAAGGTTTATCGAACTCAGGGAGGAAGAGGTCAAAGATATCCCTCTCAAGCAACCCTGCAATCACGATACAAGAAGTCTCTTGTGTCCCCAACACACCTAATACACTTGTCAGATGTATAGGTGCACTAGTTTGGCGAAGAGATAGTGAAATACAAGTAGTATGGATGTATATGAGTGGTAATAGCAATCTGAATAAAATATGGCAGCGAGTAAACATGCAACAGTAACGATAAGTAAGCGGTGTTTGGAGTATTGGAAACAAGGCCTAGGGATCATACTTTCACTAGTGGACACTCTCAACATTGATCACATAATAAATAATAACTTCTTCTCATTTGTGCTACATACACTCTTTTGTTGGATGACAAACACCATTCATTGTGTAGGGCTACAAGAGCTCCCTCAAGCCGGAGTTAACAAGCGCCACAACATTCGGCATTCATATTTAAGTAACCTTAGAGCATAATAGATCTTTGCAAAATAAACCGAGTACTAACATAGCATACACACTGTCACCATTACACTATGAAAGGGGGAATAGATCACATCAATACTATCATAGCGATAATTAACTCCATAACCTACAAGAGATTATGATCATAACCTACGACAAGAACCACACGATGCACACATTGTCACCTTTACACCATGCAGAAGGAATAAACTACTTTAATAACATCACATGAGTAGCACATAAACTAGTAGCGATACAAAGCTCATCATATGGATCTCAATCATGCAAGCAATTCACGAGATCATTGTATTGGGGTACAGAGAGAGAGAGAGAGAGATTAACCACATAGCTACGGTAGAGCCCTCAGCCCCTGGGGAGAATTACTCCCTCCTCATCATGGGAACAGCGATGGCGTTGAAGATGGCGGTGGAGATGGCTTCCAGGGGCAATTCCCCGTCCCGGCGGCGTGCCGGAACAGAGACTTCTGTCCCCCGAATCTTGACTTCGCGATGACGGCGGCTCTGGAACTTTTCTCGTATCGGGGTTTTTTCGTATCGATGTTTTAGGTCAAGACGACTTATATAGGCGAAGAAACGGAGTCGGAGGGCTGACAAGGCCGCCAGACAACAGGGGGGCGCACCCCCCCTGGGCCGCGCCGGCCACCTGTGTGGGGGCCCTGGGCCTCCCCTCTGGACCCTCTCCGGTGTTCTGGAAGCTCCCGGGAAAAATAAGATGTTGGGCATTGATATCGTCCAATTCCGAGAATATTTTCTTACTAGGATTTCTGAAACCAAAAACAGCAGAAAACAGGAACTGGCATTTCGATATCTAGTCAATAGGTTAGTTCCGGAAAATGCATCAAAACGATATAAAGTGTGTGTAGGGATTCGTTGCATAGAAAACAAAAATTTTCCTACCGCGAACACGCAATCCAAGCCAAGATGCAATCTAGAAGACGGTAGCAACGAGGGGATATCGAGTCTCACCCTTGAAGAGATTCCAAAGCCTACAAGATGAGGCTCTTGTTGCTGCGGTAGACGTTCACTTGCCGCTTGCAAAAGCGCGTAGAAGATCTTGATCACGATCGCTTCGGCGCCACGAACGGGCAGCACCTCCGTACTCGGTCACACGTTCGGTTGTTGATGAAGACGACGTCCACCTCCCCGTTCCAGCGGGCAGCGGAAGTAGTAGCTCCTCTTGAATCCGAAAGCACGACGGCGTGGTGTCGGTGGTGGTGGAGAAATCCGGCGGAGCTTCGCTTAAGATTTGAATTTCAATCCAAGTATCACTTGGAATTATAAATAGAACCACCTGCCATGCCTCATGCCTATTTTATACTTCAATTAGTGAAGCATCACCAAAGCTCTAAACCTTTCAAATAGAATTCACCCCACATAAAAATTAAGCCCTAACTTGTGCATCATGGATCACAAGTATAAACCAAGCTCTATATATAATTAAGGACTAAATACCATTTGGTGAGTAGAGTGAACCAATATCCAATTCTGTTTTGCTTTCCAAAGAGATTGCTTTGTGAACCAATTGAAATAGTATTTTATAAAATAGAATTACCTTAGCAAGTGAATTGAATTTGATGAGCTTAGGACCTATTTTAAATAATCCAAACAAGAATTTGCTAAGTAAGATTAGTGAATATAGAGTTGGTCCAAACCATCTTCTTAAACCTAAGAAACCATCACCCACATAAAATCATGAACTAATCCCATTCCCTTTGTTATTTGTTAAGCCCTAGCCATAAATAACTTATATGTGAGTAATCACTATGGTTAAGCACTAGAAAAATAGAATATGTTCACTATGCACATGTTCTAGATTTCAAATCATTTAAACAGATTTGATTCTTAAATTTAAAGGCAATTGAATTGAACCCTAAAATTTATATCTATTTTTAATTTTAACTTGTTCCTTATAAGAACCTCAAATTAACCAATTAAAAAATGGTTGTTTATAAACAAAACAATACAGTAGGTAGCATTATCAAATTGTTTTGATATTCAAATATTTTAGAACCTGCAAATCAAAACAGAAACCAAATTTAAATTCAAATCAAATTCAAACCAGGAAATAAAACAGAAAATAAAAAGAGAAAATAGAGAGAGAGATACCTTACCTTGCCAGACCGTAGCAGCCCATCAGCAGCCCACTTCGCCAGCCCAGCCCATGAAGGAAGCCAGCCCAACCCGTCGTAATGCTTCGCGTTAAAGAAAGGATGGAGGCATCGTCGTCTTCCTCTCCGGGGACGACAGCGCAGAGAAGAGCCCTGGCCACGTCCTCGTCACGGATAACCTCGACCCGGACCTCGTCAGCCGTTCCAAAACCTTCTCCAATGTCTCTCACGTCCGAGCCTATCCCAAACGTGCCAAGATTCGCGCCCGGATCGAGTTCATCCTCGTCGCCACATCCGCGCCGTCTCCGGCGACGCGCCGACGATTCTGACCTAGCCACGGCCTATAAATAGAGGGGGAGAACCTCTGTGCTCTCCTTGATCTTCTCCAAGCCTCCATTCCCTCTCTAACCTACCCAGACGCTCACAATCATCCGCAGCACTTCACCGGTGTTCATCACGACGCCGTCGTTGGAGACCATCCCGAGTTCCATGGTGTAGCAGTGGTGAACCGCAAGGGTTCACTAATCCTCTGGGTGCGAGGAATCGAGCAGGAGCTTCCTCTGATGGCTCAATTTGAGCGATTTGTACCGCAGGTGGTCGCCGGGATCCGCGACGGTGAGCTCGTCTCCGGTAACCTCAAGCCTCACCGAGCCCACCAACATATTCCGGTGACTCTTGCGCATCT
>NC_061509.1:54127103-54169399 GCF_022539505.1 Lolium rigidum
CCTGCTATGATATCGGGGCATCCGACCGGCGGCTTGCACTATGAGCGGGGCGATCGATTGTTTACTTTGTCTCTCAGCTGGGCAACTTCTTTCCCCCTTTCTAATTTTTTCTCGGCCTCCTCCAAGGCTTTCTCCCCGCTTCTCCGCCAACTCTTGGTTCCTCTTAAACGCGAGTGCTTGCCTACGAAGTTCACGTGCATAGTCGACAGTGCATTCTTTGCGCTTGGGACGGTGTGTTCAAAAATGACTTAGCCCACTTCTTTGCTCATCGAAAATACCGGCTTGGGCTCGCCCCTCTATTTTCTTCTTTGCAGCTCGCCTTCCATTTCTCTAAATCGTTACCGCGCCCGCCTCGACTTCCTCGGCACTACTTTCCCAAGGCCTCCCCGGGGGAGAGGCTTCGGCTGATGGCTCCGCACCTTTGTTTTCTTAGGTACGTAAGGGTCCGGGTTAATAATCCAGGACTGCCGCTTCCGCTTCTTCGCCGGAGGTGGATTGGGGGCGGCGTTCGCTTGCCCCGCCCGGGGCGGACTAGGGGGCGGCGGCTGCTACCCGCCGGAGGTGAATTGGGGGGCGGCGCCGGCCCTCGTGAAGGAGGTGTAGGTGAAGCACCACCACCACCACCGCCACCGCCGCCACCACCACCACCGTAGGGGGTGGACTTGTTGGCGCTCGCCCGGAAACTTGATAAACTTCTTCCGCCATAGAATGAATCGGCGCTTGACATCTCCAAGTCTTGTCGCCCTTCTGTGTGTAGCAATGTCAATGTCCAGTCCTCAAACCCTTGGACTATGTCCTCCACCGTGACACGAGCATAGCCATCTTGAATGGGGTTGTTGTGGTGGAGTGCTCCAGGTGGTGCAGCACCGCCGATGGCTACCTTCATGGACATGTTCCCGATAGGATAATACGCATGACATGCTTTCATCTCCTTTATATCGTCCACGGGTAGCGAGGAGGCTCCGTGCAGCAATTTCGACCACTCGTAGGCTCCGGGGCATGCACTTCGATCGTGCCGTGCACCACCCGATGGGGCCTCCGTGGAAGCCACGCTCGCTTCTCCGCGGCCGGGCTTCCGAGATCCAATGGATGATATTCATGCCGCGCCCGAGCCGCATCTCTTTCGGCTACTAGTACACTCACGCTTTCTTCATCACATCCATTTCCGATACCAACCGCGCCACAACATCTCCGTTCCCGATCCATCTTTCTCTTACGGCTTCCGGAATCCAGACGTGTCATCGTTCTGGGGAACCCTATTTTCCACGGAATGGGCCCCATGCCTCGGACACCGTCCTCCGTGTTCAGATTCCCGCGAGGGCTTTTGTCGTGGCGTCGTTCTCCGTTGAACTTGATCCTCCCTCTTGAGCATCCCTCATTGCCCGAATAAGCTTTTGGGTGGGTGTAATTATTTTGCCCTCGGTAAACACACTCCCCTGCCTCCGGGTTCAGCGATCCCCCATGCCCGTACTCACCAGCCTTTTGGCCCTGGGTCCCATCCCTCCGCACTGGACGGATTCCCGCGTCCTCAGCTCTGTTCTCCATCTTCTCCCGCCTAGGCTGCCAAAAGCGATACCCTCCTGGCCCCATTTTATGATTGTACTCCTCTCTGGCCGCATTATCCTTATTTTTTTTCGATATTTCAAGGAACTGCTCCGATTTCTTTTGCTTCACAAATTCTGGCCAATCATGTTGCAGCTTTCTCATATTGTCCTTTGAAACCGGAGTCTTGCCCCGCTTGACAAAGTCATGGGCTAGATTTTGCTTGTATTTCCGAATGCGTTGGACATCTTAGAAAGAGCGAACCGTTTGACTAGCTTGCACCTCTCCTTGTTTTCTCCGCAATCTTGTTACCTCTCCTCATCGTATTTTGCGGTATTCCGGAGGTAGAACGAAATGTTCCATAAGCTTGTTGAAGCAATCTTTTGTTCTCTTATCGACAAAAGTGAAACCAAGACGTGCCTTCTTTGGCTCATTCCACTCCCGGACGGTGGATCGAGACGTTGTCTCTAACAACGGCTCCACATTGGCCGATAAACTTGGTGGCGTTCTTGCTGGCTCCAGCTGCCTGCTCGGTTGCTTCCTCGACAACATCGATGGTGCATGTTTCTCGTGGTTTCATCGCCTTGGTTGCGCCACGCTTTGACGACGACGTACTCGATTGTTTCGCACGATCCGGCCGAGGGCTAAAATAAGAAAGAGAGTCGCGCGTTAGTACACACATATTTATTCAAATCAGCTTAGTTTGTATCACCAAAGGCTCAATGTATATATATATACCTTGGCGCCGGAGGTGGTTGCTACTTCCAATTGAAGATCGTCGCTTATCGACGCTTTTTGGCACCATCTTGCTCGAACCATGCTCCTTCATCTTCACCGTCAAGGTTCGATAAAAATCGATATCATCTTCTTCTTGTCCGTCCGAGCACATATAGAACATCGCTTTTATGATGCCGAAGATTTGTTCTTCACGTCCGGATCATAGTTGTCCATAATCGGGTCAGCTCTATCGTCCGCCATATGTCGGCTCCCGAAAACATGTAGTCAAAACAAATTAATTAAGTGTGTATAAGCGGTGGCGTGTGGCGAAAGGGCGGTGCCAAAAGGAGGGGGCCGGCGAGCCGGAAGGGGTGGGAGAGGGTGTCGCGGAAGAGCGCGTGTGTGCGCCGGGAGAGATTGAGGGGTCTGGAGCGACGCGCGGTACGGTTCTTACGGGAGGATCGACTACGGCGGCACGGCGGCGCTCTCGGCGCAGGGCGACGACGTAGAAGAAGAATGCAGCGCGGCGACGTAGAAGAAGAAGTGCGCGCGAGTTCAAAGACTTAGTTACAAATTAAAAACTTAGTTACAAATTAAGTTACAATTTAATTAGTCAATTAATTAGTTAAATTTTTAAGTCAAATTTTTTAAACTTATTTAAAAACAACTTAATTAGTTACAAATTTACACTTTAATTAGTTAAATTTTAATTAGTTAAAAAACAAAAAAACGGCCGGCCGGGCTCCTCTCGCTCTCTCTCCTCTCTTCCTCTCCTCTCTTCCCGGCGCATGGCGGCGGAACCGCGCGCGCGCGCGGGCGAACGGCCGGGCTGCGGGAGCGCGCGGCGAACGGCGGCGGCCGCGGGCGCGCGCGGTGGACGTGCATCGCGCGCGCGTGTGGCGCGGCGGCGGCGGCGCTGCGGTGTCTCTGCCGCGGCGGCGGCGGGCGGTCACGCACTCGCGCCGCGCGCGGGGCGGTGGCCTGTGGCGGGCGAGGGCGGCGACGGTCGGCGGTCTTCGGCGTGAGCGGCGTGAGGCGCGGCGTGGCGGCCTTCGCGTGAGCGGCGATGGTCGACGGCGCTCGGCGCGTGCAGACGAGCTGGACGCGACGAGGAGAAGAAGAACCGGCGCTGCGGTTCGCGCGCGCCGCAGATTATAGCCCCCCCCCTTTAGTCGCGGTTGGGGAGGCAACCCGCGACTAAAGGGTACCCTTATTTCGGCGGGGTTTTTCAGTTCCCGCGCGCAGCCACCTTTTCAGTTCCCGCGCGACTAAAGGTATTTTTGAAAATACTTTTCTTTTTCAAAATCAGAAAAATAAAACTAATTCAATTCAAATTCTTAAAAATACAAAAAATATATCAAATAAATCAGAAAAATAAAACTAATTCAATTCAAATTCTTAAAAATACAAAAAATATATCAAATAAATCAGAAAAATAAAACTAATTTAATTCAAATTCTTAAAAATACAAAAAATATATCAAATAAATCGTAAAAATAAAACTAATTCAATTCAAATTCTTAAAAATACAAAAAATATATCAAAAAAATCGTAAAAATAAAACTAATTCAATTCAAATTCTTAAAAATACAAATAATATATCAAAAAAATCGAAAAATAAAACTAATTCAATTCAAATTCTTAAAAATACAAATAATATATCAAAAAAATCGAAAATAAAACTAATTCAATTCAAATTTTAAAAATACAAATAATATGTCAAAAAAATCAGAAAAATAAAACTAATTCAATTCAAATTCTTAAAAATACAAATAATATATCAAAAAAATCAGAAAAATAAAACTAATTCAATTCAAATTCTTAAAAATACAAATAATATATCAAAAAATTAGAAAAATAAAACTAATTCAATTCAAATTCTTAAAAATACAAATAATATATCAAAAAAATCAGAAAAATAATATATCAAAAAATTCTTTCTTCCCGCCACTTTCTTCCCGCCTCTTTCTTCCCGCCACTTTCTTCCCGCCTCTTTCTTCCCGCCTCTTTCTTCCCGCCACTTTCTTCCCGCCTCTTTCTTCCCGCCTCTTTCTTCCCGCCACTTTCTTCCCGCCTCTTTCTTCCCGCCTCCTGTCTTCCCGCTCCCATTTTTCCCGCCATTTGTCACTACATATAGGTAGCCCTGGCTGGCACGCATTATCACATCTCTACAATCTCTCATCACTCTCTCATGGCTTCCACCGCACCCACTCTAACCTACCAGCCAGGTGGAGGAGCTTTGCGCCTCGAACTACCCTTGCCCACCGGGCTACCGCGTCCCTCGCCGGCCGGAGCCTAAGCGCTCGGCGGCGTGCCGGTCCCTCCCGTCCCTCGTGGTACCGCGCGCCGGCGGCCATCACGAACCACTACTACCTCGACCTCACGCCGGAGCAAGCCGGATGAATCCCCGCCGGCATCCCGATAACCAGCATACTTGGGACGCCTTCTTCATCAATCGGCGTGAGAGGGCGCTCGCCAGGGGATGAGGAGGACGGTCCCGCCTCCGGAAACTTCCACGAGGCCGGCCGTCGGCTATGGTGGTACGGCCGGACTCCCGCAGCGTCATGGACTACATCACGGCCGGCGATATCCCCGCCTCGCGCTACCCCGAGTTTGAGCCACGAGCGCCGCCTCGACGACAGCCGACGACAAGAAGCGACGACGACGCCGAAGCAACTTAGAAGCAGCGCCGACTACCAAGCATAACGGCGGCGGCTATGAAGACTACGAGTATGCATATTATACGCCTAGGCGGGAGTATGACTAAATCACTCCAAATTTCATGTATGCAGGAGTATGACTTAGTCACTCCAAATTTCCTGTATGCAGGAGTATGACTTAGTCACTCCAAATTTCATGTATGCAGGAGTATGACTTAGTCACTCCAAATTTCATGTATGCAGGAGTATGACTTAGTCACTCCAAATTTCACTCCAAATCAGTGCTATCTCGAGTCAATTGAATCATTCGAAAATGGACACCAACCACATCACGGGTAATATAATTCACATGATCCATTCAACAAAGTTTGGTACAATAAATTATTACACATCATTTCTTTCCTTGTGTCCCTGCTTGCTTACGATTGTGCCGTATCCATGGAGCATCCTCATCATTTAACTTAATGCTTGGGTCGGTGTTCACTTTGAAGGGCGGAATTTCAGCAAACATATTATAATCTTCCGACATGTCCGTCTTGTCCTCCACTCCCACGATGTTTCTTTTCCCCGAAAGAACAATGTGGCGCTTTGGATCATCGCATGATGTACCGATCGTTTTCTTATCTTTCCGTTTCCTCGGTTTGCTACTCATGTCCTTCACATAGAAAACCCGAGCGACATCTTTCGCTAGGACGAATGGTTCGTCAAGGTAACCAAGATTGTTGAAATCCACCATTGTCATTCCGTATTGCCGGTCCACCTTTACCCCACCTCCCGTTAGCTTGAACCATTTGCACCGGAACAAAGGGACCCTAAAGGAGGGTCCATAGTCAAGTTCCCATATCTCCTCTATGTAACCATAATATGTGACCTTTTGCCCATTCTCGGTTGCCGCATCAAAGCTGACACCACCGTTTTGGTTGGTGCTCTTTTTATCTTGGGCGATCGTGTAAAATGTATTCCCATTTATCTCGTACTTTGGAAAGTCGTTATAGTCGAAGATGGTGTCTCAGCCAACATGTACAACTCGATCTACAACATCTTCGCTCATTCATTAAATGTTTTCTCAACCAACCTGCCGAAAGTCTCCATGTGGGCCTTCCTAATCCAGGATTCAGTGCTTCCTGTGGTTATCCGAGCGTAAAATATTCTTGTGTTTCTCAAAGTACGGAGCCACCAAGCTAGAATTGGTCGAACTCGTGTGGTGTGCTTCAGTCGAGAATGGCCGTCCATACATATCGTTGATTTCCTTCCGATCGTGCCTTTTCCACTTAGTCTCCCCTCGTGCCGCGATCGAGGAAGACCAATCGGCTTAAGGTCGTGAACAAAGTCAACACAAAACTCAATTACCTCCTCATTTCCATAGCCCTTGGCGATGCTTCCTTCCGGCCTAGCACGGTTACGAACATATTTCTTTAATATTCCCATGAACCTCTCGAAGGGGAACATATTGTGTAGAAATACGTGACCGAGAATGGAAATCTCATCGACTAGGTGAACCAGGAGGTGCGTCATAATATTGAAGAAGGATGGCGGGAACACCAACTCGAAACCGACAAGACATTGGATCACATCGTCTCAGTAACCGTGGTAGAACTTCTGGATTGATTACCTTCCGAGAGATTGCATTGAGGAATGCACATAGCTTCACAATGGCTACTCGAACATTTTCCCAGCAGAGCTCCCCTCAAAGCAATCGGAAGCAATTGCGTCATAATCACGTGGCAGCTGTGAGACTTCGTGGTTTTGGAACTTTTTCTCCGCCATGTTTATTATTCCCTTTATATTGGACGAGAATCCGGACGGGACCTTCATACCGCTCAGCATTCAAAAAGATGACCTTCTCTTCTTTGGTCGAGCGTAGGCTGGCACGACCTTGAAACCATTCCGGATGCCGGTCATCAGTGGTCTTTCAAACTTTGTCTGGTCCTCGCTCGTGCTTCCTTTGTATCATTTGACTTCCCATACACGCCCAAGAAGCTTAGGAGGTTCACGCAAATATTCTTCGTAACGTGCATCACGTCGATTGCGAGCGGACTTCTAGGACTTTCCAATATTCTAGCTCCTGCAATATAGATTTCTTCTTCCACATGGCTGCGTGCCCATCGCTCCCTTCGGAACCGATTGTCCGCCATGACCCTTTCCAAAGATGACTTTCAAATCCTTGACCATATCAAATACCTCAAGACTCAAGCAGGTTCCGCAGCTTCGGCCGGTGATCTGCCTTGCCGTTGTAATGCTTGCCTTTCTTTTCATCGGATGACCTTTCGGAAGAAATCGACGATGCCCAAGGTACACGTTCTTCTTACAATTTGGCAAATGTACACTTTCGGCCTCATGTAAGCAGTAGCGTACATGCATTGTATCCCTTATTTGACAGTCCCGAAAGGTTACTAAGAGCAGGCCAATCGTTGATGGTTACGAAAAGCAACGCTCGTAGGTCAAATTCCTCTTCTTTGTGCTCATCCCACACACGGACACCAGTGTCTGCCCCACAAACTGTAAAAGTTCATCAACTAATGGCCTTAGGTACACATCGATGTCATTGCCGGGTTGCTTCGACCTTGGATGAGCACCGGCATCATAATGAACTTCCACTTCATGCACAACCAAGGAGGAAGGTTGTAGATGCATAGAGTCACGGGCCAGTGCTATGGCTGGAGCTCGCTCGCCAAAAGGATTCATGCCATCCGTACTTAGACCAAATCTTATGTTCCTTTGCGTCACCTGCAAAATCTTTGAACTCTCTGTCGATCTTTCTCCATTGCGTTCCATCTCGCGGGTGTCTCCAACTCCCCGTCCGACTTACGGTCCTCTTTGTGCCATCGCAACAACTTGGCATGCTCTTTGTTCCCGAACAGACATTTCAACCGTGGTATTATAGGAGCATACCACATCACCTTGGCGGGAACCCTCTTCCCGGGTTTCTGGCCCTCAACATCGTCACCGTGGTCATCGCCTCGATCTTATAACGCAATGCAGTGCATACCGGACATTCATTCAAATTCTCGTATTCACCGCGGTAGAGGATGCAGCCGTTGATGCATGCATGTATCTTCGTAACCTCTAAACCTAGAGGGCGTACAACCTTCTTTGCTTCGTACGTACCGGCAAGGCAACTCGTTATTCTTTGGAAACATATTCTTCAACATTTTCAGCAAGTTTTCAAATGCCGAGTCGCCTACACCTCGCCGTGCCTTCCATTTCAGCAAATCCAACAGTGCAGCCCAGCATTTTCGTACCATCATCGCATCCAGGTACAGCGCCTTCCCGTGATCCTCTAACATGCGATCCAAATTCTCCCCTCTCCTTTTCGGTTCCAGTAGCCGTCTCCGTGCATCAGCAATGGTCCGACCAAGATCATCAACGGGATCATCACGTGCCTCTTCTTCACCTTCCCCTTCACCTTCCCCTTCACCTTCAAGCATCCTCCATGAAAGTATCACCGAAATGAGCAAGATAGCTTTCATCGATGAAATCATCCCCTTCTTCATCTTCTTCCATTATAACCCCTCTTTCTCCATGCTTGGTCCAACAATTATAGCTTGGCATGAAACCGTGCCGGCATGTGCATGTGAACATCTCTTGAGGAAGAGTAACCCTTCCGATTCTTACAGCTAACACATGGACGTGATAACAAAACCCCCTGCTTGTTCGCATTAGCCACTACGAGGAAATCTTTCAAACCCGTATCGAACTCGCCGAGAGCTCGGCTACCGTACATCCATTGCCGATTCATCCGCATTATTATAATATAAAATATATAATTAACCATCATGCATTTGTTAAACTAACTAGCTACAAACAATATAAATTAAACAATGAACTACACACATGCATATTTTATCAATGACACATCAAAGGTTCAAGTTGCTAACCGCGATCGAGGAGGAAAAAATAAATGAGAAAGCTCAAGTGTGGCTCCAACACTTCATATCATGTTTGTTTCATGCTCTTGGGGCATTTCATCAAACACCTTATGTGCATAAGAGGAACCAAAAACAAACCTAACACTCACTTGTGAAGTTTGTGAAGAGAATGGCTCCAAATGGCTAAGTGTTGGCTGCCGGATGGGTATATATAGGGAGGGGCTTTAGTCCCGGTTGGCTCGGCCAACCGCGACTAAAGGCTCTTCGCACCTTTAGTCGCGGTTGGCCTCGGCCAACCGCGACTAAAGCCCCCCACGTGCACCAGCTGGCCACCGTGCGCCCGGGCCCAGCTTGGTCGCGGTTCGCCACACGAACCGCGACTAAAGACCCCATTAGTCGCGGTTCCTTTACCTTCGCGACTTATGGGGCTTCCCGGAAGCCTGTTTTTCTACCAGTGATCATAAATGAATCAAACCTTTTATACCACTGTCTTGGAGACTGTTTCAGACCATAAAGGGACCTCTTCAACTTACAATCAAGATCCTCCTTACCAGGCACAACAAAACCTTCATGTTGCTCCATGTATATCTCCTCCTCAAGCTCACCATGCGTGAGTAGCAGTCTTTACATCTAACTGCTCAAGCTCAAGATCATGCATAGCCACAATACCAAAGAATGCACGAATGGAACTATGCTTCAAAACCGGAGAGAATACATTATTATAATCAATACCTGGAATTTGGCTGAAACCTTTTGCTACTAACCTTGCCTTAAACCTCGGAGGCTCATTACGAGACAATCCTTCCTTTCTTTTAAATTTCCACTTACAGCGGACAGCCTTCTTTTGTTTAGGCAAGGGCACAACATCCCATGTGCCATTCTTGTCAAGCGATTGCAAGCCATCTCCTCTTGCATAGCAGAAATCCACTTTACGCGGTCAATGGAGGCAACGGCCTTAGTATATGTAGCAGGTTCAGTATCATGCTCCACCTGTTCAGCACAACTCAAAGCATGATGAACAAGATTACATTCTTCAATTAAACGAGGACGTGGACCTTTGTTACGCCTCGGTCTATCAGCAGCAATGGAACTATTTGTTTGCTGCAAAACAGGTGGTGAGTGATTAACAACAGTGTTATCATTTTCAGCAACATCATTTTCTTTCTCCTCCACATGCTCCACCTGCACGCTAATCCTCTGTTGCTCATCATCAGAATTATCAGAAAAATCAACAGCATCAGTAACATCTGTAGATGAACTCTTATAAAACATGACAACCTCATTAAAGACTACATTCCTGCTATGCAAAACTTTCTTAGTTTCAGGATTCCATAACTTGTATGCCTTAACTCCTGAACCATAACCAAGAAACACACACTTAACAGCCCTAGGCTCTAACTTTCCATTATCAACATGAGCATAAGCAGTGCTACCAAAAACTCTCAACTGTGAATAATTAGTAGGTGAACCAGACCATACCTCAATAGGAGTTTTCTTATCAAGCGGAATGCAAGGTGACCTGTTTATTAAGTAACAAGCGGTGGAGGCTGCTTCAGCCTAGAAACGTCTATGCATACCAGCATTGGACAACATGCAGCGAGCCTTGGAGATGATGGTTCAGTTCATCCTCTCCGCCACACCATTCTGCTAAGGAGTATATGGGATGGTGTGGTGCCTGACAATGCCTTCGTCGCTGCAATAATCATTGAAAATAGTAGAACAAAACTCCATGCCATTGTCAGTACGAAGCAATTTAACTTTCTTTTCTGTTTGCTTCTCTACCATAACTTTCCACTTTCTAAATGCATCAAACACATCAGATTTATGTTTCAGAAAGAAAGGGCACACTTTTCTGGAGTAATCATCTATGATAGTAAGCATGTAATTTGCACCACCAAGAGAAGTCTTGTGTGAAGGTCCCCACACATCAGCATGCACATAATCTAGAATCCCTTTAGTGGTATGAACGGAAGCATTGAATTTAACTCTTTTATGCTTACCAAAAATGCAGTGCTCACATAACTCAAACTTACTCAAATTGCAGACATCTAGCAGGTCTCTCCTGTGCAATTCTGCCATGCCATGTTCATTCATATGTCCAAGATGCATATGCCACAGATTAGTTTTACCAGGTTCATCAGGAATAACAACAGCAACAATACCAGACAAA
This sequence comes from Lolium rigidum, assembly GCF_022539505.1. Classification (NCBI taxonomy): domain Eukaryota; kingdom Viridiplantae; phylum Streptophyta; class Magnoliopsida; order Poales; family Poaceae; genus Lolium; species Lolium rigidum. The sequence continues at coordinate 54,138,062 of NC_061509.1, forward strand.
GTGCTACCTCTAAGAACATATAATTTCGCAGAATTCATATCACCTATCATGTGAACGAGAGAACCTTTTGATACCTTCAGAACTCCGCGAGAACCGGAGTGTTTGTACCAATCAACATCAAGGGTACTGAGAGAGATCGGATTTCTGGCCATGCCAGGTATGTGTCTCACATCCGTCAGAGTGCGTGTCATGCCATCATGCATCTTGATCTGAACGGAGCCAATGCCCACGATCTCACGTGGGTTGTTATCTCCCATACGCACAACATCTCCACTCTGCACAAACTCATAAGAACTGAACCAGTCTTTGTTACAGCAAATATGAAACGAACATGCTGAAAGTGCATGGACCCCCATGTGTGGTTTTGGTAATTAATGACAATCCCTATGGACTAATGTTTGCATTGAGTTATATTTGTAGGTGTTGTCCATATGCAATGATTGAACCATATGTTGGCTTCAAGGTTGCATTAAGAAGAAATTAATGAAGGATATCAAGTATCAAGTATGTCTTGAAGATGAAGATGAAGTGATCCCTCAAAGTTAACTTCAAGACATCAACATGATGAAGAATGAAGAAATGAAGTGCAAGTTCAAGATGAGCCATCTCTAAGAGATCATTTGCTTGAAGCTTGCCATCCATATGGTGATCATGGATATGTGAAGATGTGCCGAAGAAAATGCTCTCCCGGCCCATGGTGGATTATGGGGGAGCAATCCACAAGACTTCATCAAGCAAGCACAATCAAGAAAGGCGTTCCATCTTGTTGTGATCAAGATCGTCTTCATCGAGCTCAAGAGGAACGCGCAAGGTTAAGGTTTGCTCTTGATAGGGTTTCTTTCTTACAGGTCTCATGGTGTAGTTGGATACCGGTTTATAGTTTAGTTGCCGTACTATCAAGAGGGCTCTCGAGTGAGTAACTCGATCGTATCGTTCGGAGAGAGCTCAAACCTTTGCATCCTTGCATCATATTTCTTGGTTGTTATTTGGATCTTATCCATGTGGTGATTTAGAGCTTGTGATTATTTCCATAGCAAGCTCTAGTTCATCGAAAACGGATTCCGCATGAATCACTTGTTGCGTTTTCGATATTGGAGTTTTTCTCGGTTTCTCGTATTGAGAGGTTTCACTCTAAAATACATTGAAAAACCTACCCCACTTGTTCTTAAGCCTTTCACTCTTTGTGGGGTAGCTCTTGTCATCTTCTTTACAACAAAATTGGTTTCACCTAAATCCGAGTTTCCTAACTCAAGTTGTTGCATTTTCCATATTAAAGGTTTTACCGGTTTGCTGTTTATAGATAGGTAAAACCTTTATCCATTTGTTTCTATCCTACCTTACTGGACTATGATGGTTCCATGCATGATCTTGTAGAGCTTTTTACTAGCTTCGAAACGAGCCCAAGATCATCAAAATCGGAGTCCGGATGTAAAAGTAATTGAAGTTTTCGTGAAGCAGTTTTTTGGCCGGAAGTAGGGCGGAACTTCCGGCCAACTTCCGGTGAACTTCCGGAAATGACAGATCTGCACGCAGAAACTATACTGTAAGCATTCCGGGGACGCCCGACTTCACCCGGAAGTTGGCCGGTACTTCCGGGGGGCGGAAGTTCCGCCCCAAATGACCGGAAGTTTCGGTTTTGACGAGTTTTGTGCATAACGGGCAGATTTCTCTTGCCCTATTTAAGGGGGTCTTCTTCCCCAAAGTTCCCCATCCGTTTGAGCTCGTTTTTGCCCCCATTGTTGACCTTCTTTGAGCTTGCTATCTCCCTCTCCCTCCCATGAATCTTGCATCTATTTGAGAGAAAGATAGAGGAGATCTAGATCTACATCTTCACCAATCAAATCCCTCTCTTTGTGAGGGGAATCCACTAGATCTAGATCTTGGAGAAATTTGGTGTTCCTCCTCCTATTTGTTCTTCCTCTCTTATTCCCCCAATAGCTTTTGTAGCTTTGTTGGAATTTGAGAGAGAAGGACTTGAGCATCTTTGTGGTGTTCTTGCCATTGCATTTGGTGCATCGGTTTGAGTTCTCCACGGTGATTCGTGGAAGTGAAAGCAAGAAAGTTGTTACTCTTGGGTTCTTGGAACCCTAGACGGTTTGAGGCCTTTGTGGCGATTTCTTGGGAGCCTCCAATTAAGTTGTGGATGCGTGCCCCAAGCTTTGTATAAGGCTCGGTTTCCGCCTCGAAGGAAATCACTTAGTGGAACCGTGACCTAGGCCTTTGTGGCGAGGGTCACCGGAGATTTAGGTGAGGCGCCTTCGTGGCGCTCGGTGTGTGGTGTGAGTACCGCATCTTGGGGTGAGGCCTTTGTGGCGTTGGTGTGCATCGAGCAACCACACCTCAAGGTGAGCCTCTTGTGGCGTTCGGGAGCACTAAGCCACCGCACCTCTCCACCGGAGATTAGCACTCGCAAGAGTGTGAACTCCGGGATAAATCATCGTCTCCCGCGTGCCTCGGTTATCTCTATACCCGAGCTCTTTACTTATGCACCTTACCTTGTGATAGCCATCGTGCTTGAAGTTATATATCTTGTTATCACATAGTTGCTTGTATTGCTTAGCATAAGTTTATATATCTTGCTATCACATAGTTGCTTGTATTGCTTAGAATAAGTTGTTGGTGCACATAGGTGAACCATTGCTTAGAATAAGTTGTTGGTGCACAAGTTTATATATCTTGCTATCACATCGGTGAACCATAGGTGAACCATTGCTTAGAATAAGTTGTTGGTGCACATAGGTGAACCATAGTATATAGTCTTTGGGCTTGACAAAGTAAACGCTAGTTTTATTCCGCATTTGTTAAGCCCATCTCGTAAAAGTTTTAAATCGCCTATTCACCCCCCCCCCCCTCTAGGCGACATCCGTGTCCTTTCACATGCAGAATCAAGGATCCACTCATCATTACCAGAAACACAACCAGCAAACACAACTAGGCAATCGCCATCAGAATTATCACTGGAAACAACAGCAGTCTTACCATCACCCTCAGATTTGTTTTTCGGTTGGTAAGTACCGTTTCTTTTCTCTTTGTTCTGCAACTTCCAACAGTCATCAATATTGTGGCTAGTTTTCTTACAGTAATTGCAGAACTTACCATCTTGTCCCTTGGACTTTGAGCGACCTCTGTCGGTCTTGCTCTTATCTCCATTGTAGCTGTTGTTTCTGTTCTCGGTTCTGCCACGGACCTGCAGTGCTTCTGCCTTATTTGACGAACCCTCTGCCTGCACCATAGATTTCATCTTTTCCCTCTACTGGAGGGCCTCATAAACTTCGGCAAGGGTTAGTTCATCACGGCTGTATAACAAGATGTCTCGAAAATTCGCAAAAGAATTAGGCAACGAGACTAACAGTATAAGAGCTAGATCCTCATCATCATAATTTACCTCCATGGACAGCAAATCAGAAACGATCTCTCTAAAGATCGATATGTGATTCATCATTGACGCACCTTCTTGCAGCTTGTGCGAGAACAACTTCATCTTCACGTGCATCTTACTGGTTAGATCTTTAGACATGCAGATCGATTCCAGTTTCAACCACAGCGCCGCTGCAGTTTTCTCAGACAGCACTTCCTGCAAGATATTATTGGATAGATGAAGCTGAATTAGAGAAAAAGCCTTACGGTCTTTCCTCTTTTCATCGTCGGTCCAGGGCTTGGCATCTTTCTTGCCAAATCCATCAAGAGCTTCATCCAGATCAGAAGATTGGGTAAGGATTGCCCTCATCTTCACTTGCCACAGAGAAAATCTCGTGGTGTAATCCAGCTGCGGTAGATCGAACTTCAAGGAAGACATGTCGCAAAACCCTAGATTGAAACACGGGCTTTGATACCACTTGTTATAAAAGCGACAAGCAAATAACGAAGAACGATAAAAGAATACGCAGCGGAGACACGAGATTTAACGTGGAAAACCCCTTCCAACACAGAAGGGGGAAAAACCACGGGCGCCAGCCATCAAAACTTCACTATATCGGGAGGTGTTTACAAACGCCGTGGGTTATCTTATAATCTGATAAACCCTAGCCGGCGGCTTACAAGATGTATATATAGGCGGTGCCAACGATCCATACCGTACCGCGGGGGCTGCCGCCCCCCGCACCCCCTTCGCAGGCGTCCCTGCAGGGCACGACGTATGGGCGGGCCTCGCTCCGCTCGTCAGAAGTCAGCCTCCCTTTAGTATATGAATTTGGATCACAATACAACACTTTTAACAGACCAGTGGGCGGCCACGTTCTTTTGCGGCCATTTTCTTCCAAAACTCCATCTTCTTCCATTCCCCATCACCACCCCAGGCATCGCGGCAGCCATGACCAGCGGCATAGGATAGAGGAGAGGGCGTCTAGAATGGCCACTGGGTCCGGGGCATGGTCGAGGCTGAGGTCACTGAGGAAGACGTGGGGGAGAGTCCAGAGTCAACCACCTCCGTCCTCGTCGCCACCATCATCGTCTGAGTTCGTCGCCATCGACCTCTTCGGGCTCAAGCTCAGCGTCACCATCCACTTAGGCATGGCCTGGGACATGTTGCACCTCCCCCAGAAGTTCGCGTCGATCGTCCATGTCCAAGAGCCCCATGAGGTCGTACTGTGGGTGGCCCGGCAGCGCAAGTGGCCTGTCAAGGTGTTGTTTGACAGCCCAGGCCAGATTTCTGCTAGTATTAGTCGTAGCAACCCACAGGTATTTCTGCTAGTATAGCTTAGGATTGTAATAGTGATGTGGACAGTTCAGCGATAACATTAATTTGAACTATCACACAAACAACAATTAGAATGTTCTAAGTTAATCTCAGCACTTATGTAATCCCATGAAAACTTCTACAAATTGGCTTCTGCCTACTAATATCATACTTACACGTGATAAAGTGGCGTCAATCAATTCACACATGAGTACGTGGAACGATCTGCAATTTATTCCAGTAAACAATCGGTGGATCGTTAGCTGTAGCCAGACGAGTAGGTTTAGATTGGTTATGGTGGGGAGCATGTATATAATGCTATTATACTCTCTTCGGTTTATATTAATGGACTCTACTTTATCTAGATTTCTATAAATCTAGTTACTTTTTACACTAGATTCATGTATATCTAGATAAAGTTGAGTCATTTAATATGAACTAGAGGGAGTACCATATTATCTCTACAATATATTATATTGTCTAATAATAGTATGCTTTGTATTTTAAAATTTCAATACAATTTCTGTACAAGATTTATTTTCCAATATTTTAGTTTTTCTACATTAATTAATGTACACCTAGTTTTTTTCTAACATGGTATGCATGATGCTCCCATTATGTGTAGCCTTAGCCGAGTTTAACTACTTCTCTCTCTCCCGTATAAAAGTTGATAAGGGGGATCCCAGCAGATCCTCCTAGGGTGTTGCCCGATCTTTCACAGCGAGAACCCGGGTAGTAGATCCTCCCAACAACACGATGAACACAGCCTGGAGAAGAGGGAACGAATCCAGCAAGCAACGGATCGATGAACGATACGCCTCAAACCTTGAGCTAGATAATTCTTGATGAACACAAGAACCTTCGCAGCGGATAATATAGATAAACGGCAGCGCCGTACCCCCGGAGGGATGACACACGTGAACACACGCAATGGGGTAAACCCTAAACTTTAGTCTAAACTTATTTGTCTAAAACCCTAGCCGCCCCTCCACCTTATATGAGGGTGTGGTGGCCGGCCAGCCCTAGTGGGCCTCCCTAACTTGGTTTGGACAGGCCCAAACCAAAACTAACTCGATTTATTAAAAACCCTAGTTGCCCTAGTTGGCCCACATATGACCATTACCTAAACTAAGATAATTAAGCTGGTGGAGTCCTGAATCTGGGCTCCACATAGGCCTCCATGCCCGTATCATCCTCCCCCCTTCAAGAAGCGTTGTCCCCAACGCGTGAGGGTCTTCTGGAAAAGGTGACGTGATATGAACATGACACGTCCTCGCCGTCCTCAAGTCTTGCTTGCATTCCACACCACATCCTCCCTCGCGGCCTGCTTGACTTGATACAACACTTGGCGCCTCCTTTCTTCTCCACATGAGCCTGGACTTCGGCGCCAATTCCTTCTTCTTGCGAGGTTTTGATGGACCCATGTGTCGCTGCACATGACCCTGCACAAGGTGTGTAATTCCTGGGCCACATAGATATCTCACACGTCCATCCTTGCCTCGATGCATCCGCGGTGTCGCGGAAAACTGGACTGCAGTACTCCTAGCACGGTAGTGCCGCTGCCCACTGTCTCCACTGATGCGCTCGCCTCCCACTCCTCCCACGCGCATCTACGCCATATGCACTGAAACACCATCAGCACACCCATCATCAGTCTGTGTACTGACATCAACACAAACTGGAACCGTAGCACATGCTGCCACATCTTCATCAACAATAGGATTAGCTTCATCCGGCTTGTCACCAACAAGAACTGGCTTGTCATCTACATGCATGGCTGAAACATCACCAACATCAATGCTCGGAACATCATGCACCTCTTGCTGCACTTTAGGCTTGTGCAACTTCTCCTTACGCACCACTAACTCCACATCGGACTTGATATGATCATCACCCATATGCTTCAAAGTCCGCTGTTTGCCACCATGCATAAAAGAATATGTATTTGCTCGCCCAGCATGTGTCACATTGCGATCATACTGCCAAGGACGCCCAAGTAGCAATCCACACACCTCCAATGGCAACACATCGCACTCTATCGCATCATCATAATCATCAACTGTAAATGGCACACGCACCTTATGAGTAATCTTCAGCATACCACAGCTATTCAACCACTCAAGCGTTTAGGTTCAGGAAGACGCCATGTAGACAACCCCAATGCTGCCACCATCGCCTTGCTAATGCCATTAGTACAGCTACCACCATCAATCATCAACTTGCAAGCCTTTCCCTTGATAGAGCACTGAGTCTGAAACAAACTCCACCGCTGAACCTTGTCAACTGTCTTGCAAGCATCATCTTGTACCTTCTTGAGTTGCATATTCAGCCCACTCAATGGTACATCCTCCTCAACAGTCACAATAGCGCTCTTGGTATTAGAGCCAGGGTTCCTCTCCTCTGAAGATATCACCTTGCTCGTAGTGACTGTTGGTAGTGGAAAAATCTTCTGAATAGGAACTATGCACTTGTCCACTGCCTTCATTACCTCCGCCAGGCACTTGTCCACTTCCTTCAATGCATGCACAACTCCGGACGGCTGCTTACGTTTCTCCATATATGGCAACACGAAACCAGTACGAAGAAAAGTTTTGAAGTCCTCCCAAGTACAAGCAAACTCGCCTCTATCAATTGCATGACACCAATAAGTGTCCAACTCCTCATCCACACGCCGGTAAGCGAGACGATATGCATCAAAACCACGAAAATTCTCGTTGTATTGGCGGCATCGAGTGAAACCCAATTGCATGGTCCTCTCCCAATCCTCATACTCCTCAATTGTCACGGAACTGCGTAAATACCACTTCAGTAATGTCACTTGACGCGGTACTTCCTTCCAATGGCGGATATCAAGGTAATCATTGAAAACATCACCGGATTTCGTGCCACGCGAACACCGTATGCCATCTACATCATCGGAAAACGAAGCAACAACATCAACATTAACAGCTAACTTCGCCGGAGAAACAGCAGCAGCAGCCTGCTTCTGCCGAGAAACAGAAGTAGCAGGAGCCTGCCCGGCCCAGCGCCTAGTTGAACCGGCCTGCAAACCGGCTGGTCCGGCCTAGGCCCCGGTCAGACCGGCCTGGGAGCCGGTTGGTCCGGCCTGGGACCCGGTCAGACCAGCCTGGCAACCGGCCTGTTCGGAATGAAATCCATTTTGACCGGCCTGGCAACCGGACGACCTGCCTGGCGCCCCTGGACACGGGCCGGTTGGCACCAGCCTAGAGCCCGGTTTGGACCGGCCCGGCCGGTCCAGAGCCTGGTCGACCGGCCTGAAGACCGGATCGCGTCGCGAACTGTCTTCTTCTTCCCGATTCCTGACGCCAATTTTCGCGATTTTGACCTCCGAAACAGCCATGGATGACCTGCAAACTGCACCAGAACAACTCCAAACTTCCTCCAACCAACCTCCTTCGACCGAGGCCAAACTCCTCCGATCTAGAGCCAATCTTCTCCGATGCAAACTGATCCAAAGAGATCGATCAATAAAACCTCATCGTGAGCAACCCAGAAATCTGATACCACATGATAAGGGGGATCCCAGCAGATCCTCCTAGGGTGTTGCCCGATCTTTCACAACGCAGCCTGGAGAAGAGGGAACGAATCCAGCAAGCAACGGATCGACGAACGATACGCCTCAAACCTTGAGTTTGATAATCCTTGATGAACACAAGAACCTTCGCAGCGGATAATATAGATAAACGGCAGCGCCGTACCCCGGAGGGATGATACACGTGAACACACGCAATGGGGTAAACCCTAAACTTTAGTCTAAACTTATCTGTCTAAAACCCTAGCCGCCCCTCCACCTTATATGAGGGTGTGGTGGCCGGCCAGCCCTAGTGGGCCTCCCTAACTTGGTTTGGACATGCCCAAACCAAAACTAACTCGATTTATTTAAAACCCTAATTGGCCACATATGACCATTACCTAATTTAAGATAATTAAGCTAGTGGAGTCCTGAATCTGGCTCCACATAGGCCTCCACGCCCGTATCAAAAGTTGTATAGGTTCAGCGCATGTGTGTACTCTGTCAAAGTCTTCGGAAGCTGACCATGTACTATGTATGTGCGATTCAATCTGAAACCATGTCAGAGTTCGATTCGGTTCCAATTTCCTGCTATGTATCGAACCGCTTCGAGCTGTAGCGATGGGCCCCCACGAAAAGAAAAAAAAAAGAAAAGAGTGCCTCGACCCTTATCCCTTCGCGCGCAGGAAACTTCCCCAATTATCCAGAGCTTCTCCCGTTCGCTGCCAGGAAATCCGGCGGAGATTGAGGGCGCCCCGACGCCCGCCCGGCGAGATCCCGCCAGGTCCGTCGTGGGGATGGTGTGCCCCTGCGGTACGACCGCATCTACACCCGGGCGGATGGCGACGACGGCAACATCGGTGACCGGGTGGGACGGCGACGGCGACCTCATCGTGGACCAGGTGGGACGGCGGCGGAGACCACGTACACGCTGGTGAGGGGATGCCACGCCGACGACGTCCACGCTGGGAGGGACGGCGACGGCGACCACATCGACGGCCGGTTGGGGCGGCTACCACATCCACGCTGGGAGGGACGACGACGGCGACCACATCGGCGACCGGTTGGTACGGCGACCACATCGGCGACCCATTGGGACGGCTACCACACCCCTCCGTCAAGGTTATTTTCTCATTATCTTGCAAGTTCTGTTATTTTGCTGTGATTTTGCAGGTTGTTGTTTGCTTGTTGGATTGCAAAAATTATGAAAACAACTGCATTACAAGTTTTGCTTCTGCTAGTCACACTTTGCTTGCGTGATGAAAACCTATTACAAGCTACTGGATAAATAAAAACACAGCTAGAAACAACTAAATTTATTATTAAGCTAGAAACTTGTAGTACTAATTAAGCCTCATTGTCCCCAAATTGCTGCCATATATGCTGAACCAAGTCACTCTTGAGTTTTTGATGCATTCCTTTGTTGCGAATAGCTTGGCCTGTCTCCAAAACGACAGAAAAATCATGTAGTGGCCCATGTTCAAATCCAGCCAAGTGTGGAGATTCTCCTGATTGTTCATACTCATTGTTGTAGTCAATGTCATATCGGACCCGGTATGTATCTCTCTCGTCCTCAACAATCATGTTATGCAATATAATGCAAGCATACATGATCCTAGCAAGTGTTTTCCTATGCCACATACGAGCTGGATGACGTATGATCGCAAAGCGAGCTTGAAGTATTCCAAATGCCCGCTCAACATCTTTTCTTGCTCCTTCCTGCATCCTAGCATATAGTTTATCTTCGTCACTTTGAGGCAGCGGGATTGTTTTCACAAATGCTGCCCACTCTGGATAAATGCCATCAGCCAAGTAATAACCCATGTTATATTCATTGCCATTCACCGTAAACTGAACCTCCGGAGCCCTTCCTTGTAGTTTTTCAGTGAACAAAGGTGATTGGTTTAACACATTGATGTCATTATTTGAGCCAGCAACACCAAAATATGCATGCCAAATCCAAGTGTCCTGTGATGCCACCGCTTCGAGCATGACGGTGGATACTCCATGATCACCTCGGGTGAACTGACCCTTCCATCCCACCGGACAGTTCTTCCACTCCCAGTGCATGCAGTCAATACTTCCCAACATTCCAGGAAAGCCACGAGCCTGCCCTATATGAAGAAGCCGCTGAATATCTTCGGCATTTGGCTTTCTTAGGTATTTCTCTCCAAAATTATCCATGATGCCTTTGCAGAACATACTCAAGCATTTGATCACTGTAGTTGGAGGCATCCGCAAGTGTTCATCAAACAAATCAGCAGGGGTCCCATATGCTAACATCCGCATGGCAGCGGTGCATTTGTGCAGAGGTGAAAATCCAGGCTTGCCAAATGCATCGCTGCGTTGGCGAAAAAATGGAGACCATGCACTAAGAGTTTCCACAATGCGTCGAAATAAAGGCCGTTTCATCCGAAACCTTCGACGAAACTGGACATCGGTGAAAACTGGATTCTCCACAAAGTAATCTCGTAGCACCCTATTCTGGCCTTCTTCACGATTTCTTTCAATGTGCCTTCTAGAAAAACCTCGATTAGACGTACCTCCTAGCTGCTGTGCAATCTGAGCTGCAATTTCTTCTTCCATCTGAGCTTCGGCTGGGTCGTTGATGAAGTCCCAAATTGATTCAAATGGGATGACATCTAGGTAACAATCTTCAGGCTGGGTGTTTCCTTCAGTGGACATGGTTACAGAGATGCTACTATCAAGGGAGAATATGGGGAGAACTGAGTGAATGTTGTAGTATGGAGGTGGACATGGCTGTATGCATGCATGTTCTATTTATGCACTTGTTTGCAACGGCTAGGTATCTTGCCAGCCTTTATTTTTGTTGTATGCATGCATGGTCTGCAACAAGTAGCAAACGGCTAGTTCCTTGCAAACGGCTAGTTCCCATGGCCATCTCATTCACTATTTAATTACTGCACCTAATTAAAGCATGCATGAGTACACACAAATAAAAAACTTAAATTCCATAGATATGATAGATCAGTTACATGTTGAAGGGTGCACTCCTATTTAGAAGCTAAATTAAACAGAGGGCACATACACATAGTACATCGGTTACATGCTAGAAGGTACACAAATATAGACTAAATTACAGAGATAACCAAGTCATGCATCTAGGCTAATCATCTGGACCAAATAGCTCAAGGGACAAGTGATTAAGAGCCTTCTCATGTCGTGCTATTTGTGCTGCAGAATATCTTGTAGTGTCAACCGCCGTTAGATCAAGGTATTGTTTCATTTTATCAAGCTTGACCTTCTCAGAGATAGCTGCAGCATGTGACTGTGCGGCTGCTGCCATTTTTTCAATAGCTTCTGACTTCCTCAATGCAAGTTCATTGAATTGCTGGACGGTTTCATTGAGCTTGTAGCGTGCTGGTGCCTTCTCTTTGTTCTTCCTTTCTTCCTTTTCTGCTGCTTTTGCTTTCGTTCTACCATCAGGTCGATCTTCATCTGGTACATCACTGTCCTGATTTGAAGAAGTGTAAGCTCCTGATGAGTCTACCTTAGTTCTCTTACTCATCTCTCCAAATCCATATGTGTTTTTCCATTTAGCTTCTTCCTTAACTGCTCTCCACCAATACTCTAGGGCGAATGGTTTATCTGTATCCATCAATCTCTTGTATTCCTCTTGCGCTTTGTCAATAAGTTGTTTCTCAGATTGCCCACTAACATATACTCTTCTCATTGATATAACAGCCGCATTGAACTTTGCAACCATAGTGCTAGTCCTGTTCCAATGATTCTTGCATTGCACTCTTGTCCTTTTTTCTGATTTACATGAGTGCTTGTTGAATTCATCTGCAACTTGCTTCCAGTAATGATCTGATTTCTTGTTATTTCCATGAATTGGATCAATTGAATGCTTCAACCAAGCACCTACAAGCCTTAGATTTTGTTGTTTGCCCCATCTTTGGCGCCCACCAGTTGGTTCCTCGCCATCATCAGTGCTTTCATTGATTCTAACTTGCTGTTGATTGTTGTATTGTGCAGGGGACATTGGAGAGTATGGTGCAGGAGACCTGGGAGAACTTGAATCATCGCATCTTGAACTGCTTCCTCCAGCAGCTCCAAAAAAGACAGATGAACCAACCGGCGATGATGGACCACCGAGCATACCTCCTCCGAGAAAGGCTTGTGGATACTGCCCAACATTTCCTTGGTAAGGAGCGCCAAGTTGCTGGTAGCTTGGTTGATGCCCAGCCATGAGTTGTTGGTAGCTTGGTTGAGGCCCAGCCATGGGTTGCTGGTAGCTTCCTTGGCCTGAAAAAGGCATGTAATTCTGTGGGTGGTGAGGCTGGAAACCATACTGATGTGGGGGAAAATTCATCTGAAACTGGGGTGGTGGGTAAGCTGGGATCTGTTGCTGTGCGATATTCTCTTTGTTTTGTGTATTTGGTGTGGGATTTGTGTTGAGCAGGTCAGTGAAGGGGGTTGATGAATTTTCCATGGTTCTGGAGATGTTCTTGTCTCTGGTTTGAACTGTATGCAGCTAGCTATATAGGGAGAAGAAGAAGAAGAAGCAACGGTTATGTTGGAGCCGTTGGTTTGTTTGTGGGCCAGCCAAAGAAATGAGTATTCTATTTGGACAAGCCAGCCAAAGAAATGAGTATTCTATTTGGACAAGCCGAACCAACAATTTGGTTCGCTTGTTGTGTCAGAGTGGATGGTGCGGTGCTCCACTATGTGTGGAACCGGTTTCTAAGCCAAATTGAACCGCTTTTTTACTACATAGTACATGGTCTAAGAAAACTAAGAGGTGTTACTTGGGTTAGTTTGATTGCACATATCAAGTTCCATTCCGTTTCTTCTTGGCCAGCAGGAACGATTGCTAATTTCTAACAGGTGCGTGCAAGACTTTTTTAAATTGTTGTACTAAGGCAATGTTCTACACTCTGCCCGGGAATTCTTTCTTTTTTCAACTCTCATCAGCATATTTTTTACGGATTTTTTTGTGCGTGCAAGTTCATCTTTACTCCCCTCCGTCCAAGCAATTAGCTGTCAATCCAAAAAAAAATTGAAAAGTTTAACCGATTGTATACAAGAATGTGCGTATATTTGTGGCATCAAACTATGCCAATATTCATAACATGCCCGATCTGGCGACACAAATATATTTTCGTATAATACGATCAAACTAAAGAGGTCTACTTTTCCAAGATAGCTAGTAGATACGGATTTGAGCCTATTGATGATGACGATTCCACCGCTTAATCCGCGGTCTCTTCCCACGGTCAACGCCATGCGCTAGCGCCTAGCGGGATGGGGGAGACTCTGCGGTGCGATGAGTTCGATGTCGGTAGGGTCATCTCTACTCGCGGCGGTGCTAGGGCGGCGGAGGCGGGAGGCGCCGTCGCATGAGATCCATTCTCGTCTCAGCGCTCGATCGCAGGGAGGGGGTTTGCTGGCGACGGCGGCGAGGGAGGTCAGAAAATACTCGAGCTTCCATCCATGGAGGTGACGCGCGCCATGCATGGACTTCTGGCTGGCGGCAGAAAGGAAATTCAGGCGTTCGGGGCGCACGGTTCTGGATGGTCAAGGTCGTGGTGGCCGAGGTTTTTCCTGTGTTCTCTTCCTTTTTTTTTTGCGAATACTTTGTTCTCTTCCTTAGAGTGCTGTGAGAGTGCGCTATCATGCTAGGTGAAAGATGTGTATCGATCGAAATCAGTAATGACTAATGACCAGCATGCTTGAACATGTAACTGCTGGTCTGCTGCAAGCTATCCGATATGATATGTACTCTTTTAGGACTGCAAATCCTAGTCTAACTCTGAGTGAGTACTTGGATTGCTGAATGATTAATTAATTTTTAAGGAATTTTTTCTGTTATTAGATCGACTGGTCGTCGAAGGAGTTCTAGTGTAATAGGAGACAGAGGATACCATGGAGAACAGGTTGCAGCAAACAATTGAGACGACAAGGGAGTTTAAAATCCAGCTGTTACAGCATATCACAAATAATTTTTCCGAGGAGCACGTAATTGGCCGTGGTGGGTATGGTGTGGTTTACAAGGTAAAATTGTTGCTTACATCTTTCATTTTATTTATCCAAATTAGACTGCCACTACTACTTGAACCCATATGTTGTATTAAAAATAATACTTTTAACAGGGGATGCTGGAGGATGGGGAAGAAATTGCTGTCAAAAGGCTTCATCACTTGCCTGGGCTTGATGACAAGGAATTTAGGAACGAGTTTAATAATCTTATAAGGGCTCAGCACAAAAATATTGTAAGGTTAATTGGATATTGCTATGATATAGGGCATCAACGTATTAAGCTCAATGGGGAATATATTTTTGCTCATTTCGAAGAACGAATTCTCTGCTTGGAATATTTGGAGGGTGGAAGCCTTGACAAGTACGTTTCTGGTATGATACTCTCTGCACAGGGTATAACTACACATTAGTTTGCATGTAAAGATAAATCATCTAGAAATGTGCCTTCCTTTAGTTCCCAAAATTTAGTCTTGATAGTGCACTTTATGTTTACTTCTGTAGATGGATCTTGCGGACTTGATTGGCAGACATGTTACGTTATCATCAGGGGAGTTTCTGAGGGTCTAAATTACCTTCACAATGGATCAAAAGATCCTATTTTCCATCTGGACTTAAAACCTGCAAATGTATTACTGAACAAAGGAATGATGCCGAAAATTGGAGATTTTGGTTTGTCAAGATTCTGTCCTTCAGGAAAGACATGTACAACGATAAAAATTATAGGAACACCGTAAGTTCTACCTCATCAGAACTAATCAACTTCTGCTTATATATTTTCACGAAAGCAATTGCTTCTTTTACAAATGCAGTGGATACATGCCACCAGAATACATAGAAAGATGTCAAATCACGTCGAAGTTCGACATCTTTAGTCTGGGTGTTATAATCATACAGATAATGGCAGGGCGTGAGGGCTACTTCAAACTTGTAGATATGACTTCTCAAGAATTTATCAAGCTTGTATGAAAAATCCTATGTGATGATTTTTTTCTTCTTTTCGAATTAATACAATCTGTTCTACCTCTGTGTATGCATGCTGTATTTCAACATCACGTTTCAATTTTTCAGGTACATGAAAACTGGCTAAAAAGGCTGGGCACAGCAGTGTCATCACATACATCACATGAAGTTAAGAGATGCATTGAAATAGCGTTAACATGTGTGGATGTTGACCGGGTAAAAAGGCCTACTATAGCTGAGGTTGTTGATGAACTAAATAAGATAGATACTAGCGATGGTTCACCTCCAGGCCAGGTATATATGTCGTCACAATGATGCCATTGACTATTTATTGTTCACATCTAACATGGCTTGCCTTCTATCTACATCTAGCGAGCTTGGAGTGAAAATATGAGGGGGTACATCTAACGAAAGAACTAGCCGATTTAAGTGGGACTGATTCAAACTTCAATCACAAATATGCTAAATGCTACAATATTAAATGAAATTCATAAATGTTGTAGAACAGGGTTCACTTGGCCCCAAGCAAGTTCCACCCGTCATTGTGAGGAAGTACTCCCTCTGATCCATAATAAGTTTTGGGGCTTAGTTCAAATTTAGAAAAATTTGAATTAAAACCACGACACCTATTGTGGATGAGGGAGTAGTAAACTTCCTTTTCTCATAAAAAATAATCTGTTTTTGTCACATCTTCTATTTAAATATGAAAATTTCCAACTAACATACTCCTAATCTTCTAATTCCTATCATTTTTGTACTTTAGTTAAACTATTTGTTAACTTCAACCTTGTACTATGCATTTATGTGATTTATGAGAAGTTTAAACAAGATTGATATAGTTATTAGCCCCCAAAAAAGGATCCGATGTACTATATATCAACATATATTTCTAAAAAAACAAAAGACCTACTTTTATTTGTAAATATTAGTTTTGGGTGTATAGAACCTTTTGAGTATATAATTGGACTTATATAATGTACCACAGCTTTTTGATGGAGTGAATCGGCACCGTATCTTATATGTCTAAAGAAGTTAACACACTTGGTAATATGTACTATCAATGCCAAACATAGGAAAAATAGTTAAGTAAAAAATTCCTGCTATACGTCCATGATTGATGATACCTGAGAGACCTATGAAATCAAGAACTGAGCATCAAATTTTTTGTTGTTTGTAGGTCACCAACTTACAAAGCAAGCAGGCTTCCAAATACATGAGCTCAGGTATGTATCCATTGGTTAAAACATGTGACAAAGTAACTGATCCAAAGAAGTCCTCCAACAATCAAGTACACATGACTTTGCCAACTAAAATGAATGCTTAAGCCCTATTGGAAGCCCATTTTAGTAGGCGCTAAAGTCTTTCCTTTTCCATGTGAGGTAAAACCAGCTCTGGTGAGCCATGCCGATCAAGATCATACAGCCTTTTCTTTTACCTCTCTCACCCTATTTGTAATATGGGAGAAATATACTAAGGGGGCAGAGTCCTGAGAACTGAGTTCCAGCTCAGTGGCAAGGCAAGCGAGTGTGCAGCCAGCCCATCCGGGTTCGAATCTCCATTTCGCAGTAATTTCGCAGGGAGGGGTTCGAACTTTAAACCGAGTTATCATCCTAGTGTTCATCCGCTGAAAGAGTCTCATCATACCTAACAACGTATAGGCAAAGGAGGGATCATTCCTCCGTTGGTCAACGTTTAAGGGGACAGAGTCCTGACTAGCTTAGGTAGGATAAAGATACCAAGCGGGCAAACCGAGGATGGAGTAGCAGTGAGCAGGGTCGTGAGAAGTGAAGCAGTGATACCAAACAACAACTTCATTCCATCCGTGTTCCATTCACCAGTACGGAAAGGTGTTTTTCATCACCAGCGTGTGAATTAAAGATGCATAGAGCCCAGCATTTATTACAAACTATCAGGAACTATTGATAGAAAATCAAATGTTAGTAGTAAACAAATATCAAATGTTATCAAACAGCAAAAAGTCATTCGTTCGCCATCCGTTTCTAGTAAATAATTAACTCTGGGACAATGACCTCCAATGTAGCAGCCGCACGCCTCGACTGTTATATCCCTTTGGCTCTATATAGAGCAGGGACAAGAAGTATGTGTTTAAAAATAATTTGTTTTGTTAGTATATTCAGTCGCATGTTATGTATACATGTAGCTACAAGTAAAGCATGCTCTTATGTTTCAGTTTCTGTCGATCTGCATAGATCTCTGTGTAATTCGTGTGTATAATTTAGGACAGATGCGTTTTGTCCTCCTCCGTTGGACTGTGCCCGATCCTGTGGGTAGCAGGCATAGAACATTGCAATTTTTCTTTTATTATTATTTATTAAATTCCATTTTTGTTTTAACATAGAACATATTTAAACATAAACAAACCAGATTTCTGTTCATCTCAAAGAGTATGCAAAAGAAAACTTGATAAACATGGTAAATTGCTCGCGTTTGTACATCAGTACTCTTCTTGCTCAAGCCCTCTTTTGATAAAGGCTTGAAAAAAGATCACCAAGCAGAATCATCTCATTAATCATATGTACTCTTGCTCCACCTTTGAAGAGAGAAGGCGGGGCAATGTTAAACACAAGATGCAGGGGATGTGGTGGCGGCTGCCGCTGCCCCTGTTGTGGGTTGTCGGCTGGTCGTTCGCCTCTCTCTGGATTTTCTTCTTCATGAACTCCCCGGTGGCCGAGAAGCGCCGGGAATTGCTCGTCAGCATGTGTGACGAGCGTGCCCGCCTGCTGGAGGACCAATTTAACATCAGCATGCGCCATATGCATGCCCTCGCTGTTCTCGTTTCCACCTTTCATCATTCCAAGAGCCCATCCGCCATGGACCAGGTACCGTTCCACACTTTTCTTGCTTCACACAATTGTCTTTCATGGTGAATTATTAATTCACCATGAATGAACATCCACCGGTTGTAGATGACATTTGCGAAGTATGCGGAGAGGACGGAGCTACCGTTAACGAGCGGGCTGGCGTACGCGGTGCGGGTGACACACGCTGAGCGGGAGCAGTTCGAGCGTCAACAGGGGTGGAGTATCAAGAGGATGTGCTCGTCCGAGAATTGCTCGCGTCTAGAAGACACGGCAACCATGGAGATCAGCGAGCGGGCCGAGGAGTATGCCCCTATCATCTTCGCACAGGACGCCTTCAAGAATGTCATCTCCGTCGATATGCTCTCTGGCATTGTGAGCGACTGTGTTTTTTCACATCTTTAACCTTGGCCCGTAAAAGAGGCTACTGCCGGGCTGCCAAGCGCTCACCAGTCACCACCTGGTTTGACAGCTAGGGGTCTACTTATTTTACAAGAAAGACTGTTGGTTGTCAAGCTGAAGAGCTATGTGGATTTACAGGATGGCCGCGAAAACATCCTACGAGCTGCAGAATCTGGGAAAGGTGTTCTAACTGCTCCCTTCAAGCTAGGAGTACTGAATAATCGCTTTGGAGTGATCTTGACATACACGCTGTACAAGTATGATCTTCCTGCAACAGCGAGGACAGAGGAGCGAAGCCAAGCTGCTGTTGGGTAAATTATACTGCATGAGACTCCTATTCCAACCATAAGTTATGCGTCTGAATCCTAACTGTGTTCTTTAATTTGCTTGCGTACTTCAGCTATTTGGGTGGCATATTTTTTATAGAAGCACATATTAATAAGGTACTAAAGCAGCTTGTTGCGGATAAGAAATCCATCATGGTCAACGTGTATGATACAACTCATCCGAGGCCAATCAGGATGCATTGTTCTAATGATATAGGTAGTTGCAGCGCTTGCATTTCTCACAACAGCACGCTCAACTTTGGCGATCCGTCAAGGAGGCACGAGATGCATTGCAGGTGATTGACTTGATGTGCTCCGTTTTATGATCCCTGCAATCGTTGGAATATATTCAGCGTGGTCTTCGTGCATGTGCTCTGCACTTATAAAAGCTCTACATGTATGGAACAGGTTCACGCAAAGGTCGCCATGGCCATGGCTTGCCATAACATCATCGTTTGGAACTCTTGTTACTGCTTTACTGGTTGGTTACAAAATTTACGCTGTTGTCAATCATACCCCGAAAGTGGAAAGCAGTTTTCAGAATATGGCGGGGATCAAGAAGCGTGCGTAAGAAGCTAAAGATGCATGTTGCCGTGTCACAGGTGATATTACACAACTACTCATGTAATAACATTCCATAATATGTGAGAAACATTATCTGGTCGCAAACAGTGATGGACCCAAGAATTTCATCAAGACTGGACGCACTGTAAGCACGGCCAAATTTTTATCAAAATAGGCTGCGTCGCCAGCCAGAATTCTGGGTGCGTGCCAGGCTTAGGGACGGTTGGATCCGCCTATGGTCGCAAACACTTTGCTTCCCAACATCTGGGCATTCATTTTGTTTCCAGATCCATGTAAATTTAAGTTACAAATTTTGAAACATAGTACTCCCTCTTTTGAATACGAATCCAATAGTAGCATGCAGCTTGCGTAATTTTGTGATTTTTGTACATGTCATAAATGGTCACACAAGTAAAAGGGCTCTTTTTTCTTCCACCATTGTTTTTTTCTCTTCCACTCTTCCAGACTTGTCATGCCGTTTGTAGATACTAACTAGCTTTGTGCTCGTCTTGGCTACGAGGATTCGTATGTTGCGAAAAGGTTTGGAATTGGCTGGGGTTATGAGATACATTATTGTAAGCCCATATGTTGTAGTGCGTCTTGTAATCATAACAGTCAAGTTCTATGTTCAATGCAATTCCTCTTTAGTAAAAAAACAACTTTGAAATCGCTCTTGTCATCTATTTCGAAAACTCGAGAAGCTAGTGCCCAAATGATATCCAGATGAGAAAACCCCATAAATAATATGTGTAGATACGTAAAGTAACAATTATATTAAAATTAGAAAAGTTATACAAATCTTTTAAAAAATAGGTGAGTCCTCCAACAAATTAGCAAACCATATCCTAGATACCAGTCATTTGACAAACCAAGTAAAAAAAATATGGACCAAAATATGTGATATCAATGTTTTTAAGGCTGTATAGCTCACGTAAACCGCCTATCCCTCTCTGAATTAATAGAGCAATAAGTAATTGAGTTTAACTTGTTGATTCAACAATTCTAACGGTTCATCATAGAAAGGGCTTGTGTAACACTTTGATATTGCACCTAAATATTTAAGATGGAATATTACTTATTATAAAAAATTGTGTGTCATTGGAATGTGTGTGCTTCAAATATTTTAAAATTATTTTGCAACAAAATTTACATTAGTTATTTCTAACTTCTAATGCATTGGTTCTTAGGAAACATTTCATTCAATCACTCATCTCTAAATTTAAGAAGAGGAAAAATGACAAAATTGTGGACATTAATGGTTCAATTCGTGGGACTCTGTTAAACCATAATGCATACTCCCATATTGAGATCTATTTCAGTTTCTTTAAATAACTTGGCAAAAGGTATAAAGCGGATTTTCTATCAAATATCTCGACATGGGTTTATAGACTTCATGTCTGTCTATATGCAAAGTTTTGTAGTCTATGAGACGCATGTAATAACTGGTTCTTGACCCTTTCCCGTTGCTCATTTATTGAATCTTTCTTATTCAAATGTCTTTCTTGTTTCTATACTTTTAACGATCACCTAGTTGCACATGCATGTTCTGTGCTTCGTATTAAAGTGGCATAGGGGTTGTAATAGGCTCACATGAGAACCTAACATACACTTGAGGGGCGATGAACATTCTCAATATGTTTCTCAGGGCTTCAGTGGTGCTTCTTCTTCCTCTGTGTCCGCTTCGGTGACACTTCACACTATTAGGGAAAATCGCTATAGGAGGACGCTCACTGGCAGCGCACCAGTTTAAACGGACGCCAACTGCTATTATTAGACGCATGCCGAAAATGAGCACGCGAATGATGTGCACGTACAAGTTGCGCACGCGACTACTAGGTGGCCTCGAATGCACCCGGGTCCAGAAAGTACTCGCAACGAGCGCCAATAGAGCCACCCGACTGCTATGTCTGGTCGCGTGTCCCTTTGCTTGCTCGCTTCCAATATATTTGGCTGACGGGACGCGGGTGAGCCAAAATATTGGTAGCGTGCCCTATTTTAGCATGCTACTACTAATCAGCTTGTTGGTTGTGTGCTCTTATTTGGCATGCTACTACTAATTTACAGGATTTGCACCCCTACCCCATAAATCGGTATCACCTTTTCAGTTTTTAATAAATTAAAATAAAATATGAAGAAATTCAGAAATAAAATCCTTCGTGATAGACATGTGTTATATCATCTAGTTTTAAGTAAAATTAACAAACATGAATTTTAACCTATTTTCCAAAATGGCATCATCTTTGAGTAAAATGGCTTTAGATTTTGCATACGACCTCCGACAAAAATGTTTTTTATATTAAAATGTATCCACGGAAAGAGTTATATCCGAATTCAACGGCCTACGGCCGTTTACCGACCTTTTACAATCTGAAAAACGAAAAGAAAAACAGAGTTTTTGGAAGTTTTAAATTCACTTGTCACTCTCTTTTCCTGATCCTCTTCCATTTCTGCACCTTCCCCCTCCTCTTCCACTTCTCCACCCTCTTTTCCTCACCCTCTTCTACTTTTCCACCTTCTCCCCTCCCCCTCTTTCACTCCTCCACCCTCTTAGAGCAACTCTAACAGAAATCCCAAACTGCAAACCCCAAATGCGTGGATGCAGGCCGGAAAAAACGAGATTTATGGGTCAAAAAAAACCTTCCGCAGACCAGACACCCTAAAATTAGACACTAAAAAGGCATATTTTAGAATATTCCTTTCTCCTTCCTCTCACGCACCGCATGCCCCTGCCTTCCCATCGGCCGCCCGCCGCTCGCCCGCCGGCCGTCACCTGCCCCGCCCGCCGCCGGCGCCAACCTTCCCGGCCGCTGTGCGCACGCCTACCTGCTCGCGCACCAAGCCCGCGGCCGCTCGCGCGCGCCTGCCCCGACGCCGCCGCTGCTCACCGCGCGCGCCGCTTGACCAGGCGCCGCCGGTCCCGCCATGCTCGACCCGCCGTTGCCCGCCCGCTGCACTTCTCGGTCGCGATCTGCCGAAATTCAACCCAATCGGCTGCTAATTCCGGCATGGTTTGATTTTTGCCAATCTCCGGTCAGATTATGTAGTCGTTCGCCAGAATTTGGCCGTACTCCAACGAGCCTACCGGCGAAATGTGTTCACGCGAGGTGATTTTTTCAATCGACAGAGCGTTGACCGTATCCAGGTTGGCCTGCAAAAACATCTTCGAAACTCCAACTTTGGAGATCGTGGGCTCGTATCCAGGTTGGCTTGCAAAAAAAAATTATGTTTTGATTATTTTGAGGTGTCTGGTTTGGATAAAAAATAGCCCAAACCCTCAAACCGGTCTGCAAATTTGCAGGTTTGACCAATTTGCGGTGTCTGCTAGAGTTGCTCTTACCCTCATCCTCTTCCATTTTTCCACCTTTTCCACCTTCTCTCCTGACTCCTCTTCCCCTTGTCAACCTTCTTTCCCCTCCCCCTCTTTCACTTTTCCACCATCTTCTCTCCGGCAATGGTGACCACCTCCTCTCCGACGACGGCGAGTATATGAGAAGGTTACACTAAGGCCTTAGGTTACGAAGATAGTTAAGAGCACGTGGTACTCCCAATAGAAGGGCATTTGAACGAGACTAGGCAATGGGACCAACCTTTTCCATCCCCACGTATTCTTCAAAAGATCTTCGTGCTTGACGAGGTACAACATCGGTGAACGTTGGTTGTCATCGTAGTAATTCTTGGCCCACCACTCCACCCACTCTCTATCATCATCTACGATGCGATGATCCTCATTCGAGTTCTGCATCGCGCCTTCTTCCGTTGACAACGGGACTCTGATCCCGATCTCAGAATTTTCCCTTTTTTTGGTGTTTCTCTTCTCATCTTGTTTTTCCCCATGGTGATCTTCAAAATTCAGTTTGTCAGCGCTGCCCCCGCTAGAATTTTGATGCTTCAGAAACAGCAGTGCCATCCCATATAACATCACTAGAGATTTTACAAGCTGACTTCACCACCAGATCAGGCTCAGGCTTGGGGACAGGAGCAGCGATGGGAGCAGGGCAAATATAGTCTTGCACGATATTGATCATCAAATGAAAGATCGCCTCCCGTATCACATGGCACTCCAGAATCTCTCGGGGCACCAACGGGTCGCTGGAGACAATGAGCTTCTTCTCTTTCCTCATCCATTCGGACATCAACTTGGCCTCCTTCGCCATACCCACCATGGCGGCAGCCGCAGCGGTAGCAGTAAGAGACCCACGTCCTGTGTAGTAAACTAGACTTAAGGCAAACATTCGGATTTTGTCACTCCTGCTGATGTCCCAAGGTACAACGTCAAGAATGAGCACATTCGGATTTTGTCACTCCTGCTGATGTCCCAAGGTACAACGTCAAGAATGAGCATCTCACACGTCAAGCCAGCTTCATGGCCAATACACATAAAGGCAGCCACTGCCATATCTGAACATTCAACATCTGTGGAAATCAGCAGACTTGCACGCTCTTGGATCATGCGACTCAGGAGGAACCTGTTGACCAATCTTGGACGTCTTGGCTGAATCTTCCACATGCCCATCAGTTTCTCATCCATCTCGAGACACTGAAAACAGTCAAATGCAATTTGTAAAAGAAAATGTTAATTATACTAGTACCAAACAAATGATAAGAAACACGTACTAGTACAAAATGAAAAGTGAAGGCGGTCCTATTTTGTACAGTAGACGCTAGCAAGGAACTTACAAATTTTATCATAGCAGCAAGGCCATTCCGGCATCCACTGCCATTAGTAATTTGCTCGGAACACATTGTCCACCCCCGCGTTATCACGCGAATGCTCTAGGTTCCTGACGATCTGCAACGGTTGTGAAACGAAATTGCCGACCCACGTCTTCACCTCCAGATCTGCGACGCGATTAGCCTCAATAGAACTGCCACCTATGACAATGTAATGGACGCTGATCCTGATCTAGGGTTTGAGAGAGGAGACGTTTGGGCTGGCGGCTGGCGTGGTGGTGGGGATGTGATAAGTTTGTCCAGTGCTTGGGCCTAGCCGTAATGGGGTTGTGCCAAGTCTGTTTTTGTTAGCGGTGCTCTAAAAGAGGGTTAGTTTTTGTTTCCACCAACAATGCGCTGGGCTGAGGGGCATCTTGGCGACCACAGGGTCTCACGGCAGGCGCGCATGTTTCAGCGCCGCGAACTAAGGGCATCTCCAACGGGACCACATCTGTTTGCGTCCGCGCTAATCGAAAATGCGTCTGCACACTGTTTCAGTAGGGCGACGTATCCGGATCGTCCGCGGAGACGCAAACGCAGCGCAAATATGCGGCATGTTTGTGTCTCCGTGGACGTTGCGCGGTCGCGCCGAGCGTCCGCTCGCTTCCCCCACGGGCCCGCTAGGCAGCGACCCTGGCTCAGAACAAATGGAGCGCCGAACCATCGCGGAAGAGCAACCGCGGACCTCTTCGTTATATGCGCCGACATTAATCCCCGCTGAATAAAACCCTTTGCGCCTGCTCTACTGGCTATCATTCTTCTTCTTCTCCAACACCGGGTAGCCACCATAAGCAACCTTTCGTTGCCATCGGACACCGACAGCAAGGGAAGCCGCCAGGATGGCGGCATTGGTGCGATAGGGCTGCCACGCCCAGCAACCCTAGCTCCCCGCCGACGGAGGGCGAGGATGAGGGGGCGCCGTTGGCCTCGACGGCCAGGACGAGGAGGAGAACTCCGACGCAAGGTGGGCATGGCTGCTGGACGCGGCAGACGACGCGGCAGCAGCAAGGAAGGAGGCAAGGGCACGGGCGAGGGCGCAGGCTCGTCGTCCGTTCACCGACGACGAGGAAACCCCCAATGACCACTCGTCGGAGGGGAACTCAAACTCGTCGGACACGTCGACCAGCAGTACCTCTTCGGAGGAGGTGACGAGCAGGAGGCGCGTCCGTGAGGACGACGAGGCGGGGCCTTCTAACAAGAAGGCCAAGAATTAGTTAGTTTAAAATTTTGTTTGTTTTTGTGTTTTTTCTCCTAGTTTGTATGTTAAATTTGTTTGAATTTGTTTGATTCGACAAAGTATGGCATGATCAATTGAACTTGTTTTCGAGTTTGTACTCCAAGAATTACTTTGGGGTTGCCCTCCGATGCAAACAAATAATTTGCGTCTAGCGGTCATTTTCGCGTTCGTCGGGCAACGTAAACAGGCGCGCGCGGACAATTTAATCGTCCAAAACGCGTCGCCTCCTTGAAGATGCCCTAAATCGACCAATTCATCAGTCCATCAAATTGGAAAGCTAATGGGCATGCGTGAATCATTACTGACAGTCTGTGTTCTCTCGCGTGAGCCGAGGGTTCACATGGACATGGCACCAAACGGCCTTTTTCGTCTAGGGGAAGTAGGATGACTCCAAAGCTCCATGCGCCGTCTGGACTAGCCGCCTGCGTTCATCAATGTCCATGTTTCGACCTTCGCACCGACATCCAATGCCTTGGCCCTTTTAACATGTCAGCGGTGGTCATTTTCTTTCGCAACTACATCTTTTATCATTTCCAACCACCACCCCAGGCATCGCGGCAGCCATGGCTGACGACATATGATAGAGGGCAGGGCGTCTAGAACGGCCACCGGGGCGTGGCTGAGGCCGAGGTCACCGTGGAAGACATGCGGGGAGAGACCAGAGTCAACTACCGCTGTCCTCATCGCCACCATCATCGTCCTGAGTTCGTCGCTATCGACCTCTTTGGGCTTGAGTTCGGCGTCACCATCCACTTAGGCATGGCCTGGGACAGGTTAGGCCTCTCCCAGAAGTTCGCTTCGATCGTCCATGACCAAGAGCCCCATGAGGTCGTACTGCGGGTGGTCGATGGCGCAACCGGCCTATGGACCGATGTCCAAGAGCCCCATGAGGTAGTATTGCGGGTGGTCGGCGGCGCAATCGTCTTATGGTTCGACCGCCCGGGCCAGATGTACCTCCAAAACGGCTGGAGGCAGGTCGCATGCGTGCACGCCATTGAAATCGGGCACTTCATCGTGTTCAAGTAAGACGGTCACGGCATGCTCATAATCAAGATCTTCGACGCCACTACCACTCCAACAAGAATGACTAGGCGAGAGCAAGAGGAGGACGCTAGTGTCTTCTACTATGTTTTTATTAATTTCTAGTTTATATTATCAATTTGCTTGAAGCAAATGGTCTCCAGATGTGTATGAAATCTAGGTATGAGATGTTCTTAGAGCAACTCTAACAGAGCCCGTAAATGCCGCCGGAACTGAATTTTTCTGGCGGTTTTACGGGTTCGGGTTGAAAGCAGCATAGAATAGAGCCTGAATCAACGGCCCGGCCCAAAAAAAAAATCTCGGGGGGCCCAGAAACTCCGTGCAGGGCCCTATTTATACAAGCCGCGGAGGGGAGCTCGGTTCCAAAACCCACTCCCCCCACCCCCCCGCCGCTCCGCCGTCTTCCGTCCCGCGACTCCGACAAGAAATTCGAGCGCAACCGCCACCACGTTCGCGCATCCACGAGCTCCACCTCCACCACA
This sequence comes from Lolium rigidum, assembly GCF_022539505.1. Lineage (NCBI taxonomy): Eukaryota > Viridiplantae > Streptophyta > Magnoliopsida > Poales > Poaceae > Lolium > Lolium rigidum. The sequence continues at coordinate 54,164,813 of NC_061509.1, forward strand.
TGGATGGCGCCGGTAGTTGTGGGAGGTGAGGCGGCCGGATTGGCGGCAGCAACTCGCCGTCGCGCCCCCTGTCTTCCGCTCGGAGGCAGAGCGGCGAAAGTGGAACCGCTCCGAGGGCGCGCGGAAGCGGAGTGCGCGGAGGTGGACAAACTGGGGCCTGGGGTCTCCGGGGAAGCTCGCCTGCTACGCCAATAGCGGCGAGGGCTCTTCCTCCGAAGGGTCGGGAGGGCCCCTGGCGCCATCTGTCGACGACAACAGCGAGGAGGAGGAGGAGGAGGAGGAGGAGGCATCGCAACGTCTTCAATTCCGGCGACTACGTCCTCAACGACGACGAGGAGGCGACGACGATCCAGCAGGTCGCCGTCATTTCGGAGGCGGAGGTGATACGTCTCAAACGTATCCATAATTTCTGATGTTCCATGCTTGTTTTATGACAATACCTACATGTTTTGTTCACACTTTATATCGTTTTGATGCATTTTCCGGAACTAACCTATTGACGAGATGCCGAAGTGCCAGTTCCTGTTTTCTGCTGTTTTTGGTTTCAGAAATTCTAGTAAGAAAATATTCTCGGAATTGGACGAAATCAATGCCCAACATCTTATTTTTCCCGGGAGCTTCCGGAACACCGGAGAGGGTCCAGAGGGGAGGCCCAGGGGCCCCACACAGGTGGCCGGCGCGGCCCAGGGGGGTGCCCCCTGTTGTCTGGCGGCCTCGTCAGCCGTTCGACTCCGTTTCTTCGCCTATATAAGTCGTCTTGACCTAAAACATCAACACGAAAAAACCCTGATACGAGAAAAGTTCCAGAGCCGCCGTCATCGCGAACTCAAGATTCGGGGGACAGAAGTCTCTGTTCCGGCACGCCGCCGGGACGGGGAATTGCCCCCGGAAGCCATCTCCACCGCCATCTTCACCGCCAGCGTTGTTCCCATGATGAGGAGGGAGTAATTCTCCCCTGGGGCTGAGGGCTCTACCGTAGCTATGTGGTTAATCTCTCTCTCTCTCTCTGTACCCCAATACAATGATCTCGTGAATTGCTTGCATGATTGAGATCCATATGATGAGCTTTGTATCGCTACTAGTTTATGTGCTACTCATGTGATGTTATTAAAGTAGTCTATTCCTCCTGCATGGTGTAAAGGTGACAATGTGTGCATCGTGTGGTTCTTGTCGTAGGTTATGATCATAATCTCTTGTAGGTTATGGAGTTAATTATCGCTATGATAGTATTGATGTGATCTATTCCCCCTTTCATAGTGTAATGGTGACGAGTGTGTATGCTATGTTAGTACTCGGTTTATTTTGCAAAGATCTATTATGCTCTAAGGTTACTTAAATATGAATGCCGAATGTTGTGGCGCTTGTTAACTCCGGCTTGAGGGAGCTCTTGTAGCCCTACACAATGAATGGTGTTTGTCATCCAACAAAAGAGTGTATGTAGCACAAATGAGAAGAAGTTATTATTTATTATGTGATCAATGTTGAGAGTGTCCACTAGTGAAAGTATGATCCCTAGGCCTTGTTTCCAATACTCCAAACACCGCTTACTTATTGTTCTGTTGCATGTTTACTCGCTGCCATATTTTATTCAGATTGCTATTACCACTCATATACATCCATACTACTTGTATTTCACTATCTCTTCGCCGAACTAGTGCACCTATACATCTGACAAGTGTATTAGGTGTGTGGGGACACAAGAGACTTCTTGTATCGTGATTGCAGGGTTGCTTGAGAGGGATATCTTTGACCTCTTCCTCCCTGAGTTCGATAAACCTTGGGTGATCCACTTAATGGAAAACTTGCTTCTGTTCTACAAACCTCTGCTCTTGGAGGCCCAACACTGTCTACAGGAAAAGAAGCGTGAGTAGACATCAAGCTATTTTCTGGCGCCGTTGCCGGGGAGGAAAGGTAAAAGGCACTCATACTCCGGTCCCAGGTAACTAAGTTATTTTCTGTTGCTGTTGTAAGTTCTCGAAGCTATTTCCTTTAGATCCTGCAATTGCATCTTTTTGTTTCTTGTTTTTATTTTCACTAGTTAGGCATAATGGAAAACAACAACAAAATTAGTGAGGTTTTTAATCTTTTTCCTGATTTAGAATTGTTTGATGCGAAAACTTAAAAACCTATGGAACCTTATTTGCATGCTAGTAGCAATGTTGTTAGTATGAATGCAATTACTGCTAATGCTATGGAGAAGTCTAAGCTTGGGGAAGCTAGTTTTTGTGATCTTTTTAGCTTCCCATCTTTAGGGGAGAAAATTTGCTCTGATAATACTCTATCTCCCATATGCGATAACTCTAATGATGCTTGTGATATTTTAAATCCACCTACTGAAAGTATTTCGTATAAAATACCCATGAAAATTATTGAACGTGTTGTGGATAACCGCTATGAAGGGGATGGAACTGTCCTTCCTGGAGATCATTTACTCTCTTTGCATGAATTATGCGGGTTATTCAAGTGTGCAGGTATCTCTATGGATGAAGTGAAGAAGAAATTATTCTCTATGTCGTTAGTCCGGTAAAGCGGCGCATTGGTATAAACTCGCTGAAGGATGCGCATTCTCTTGATTGGAAGGATATTGTGCCTCTATTTTATTCTAAATTCTATCCTCCAAGTGAAATTCACAAAGACCAAAACCGAATATATAATTTCTGGCCTCATGATGGAGAGAGTATTGCCCAAGCATGGGAGAGATTGAAGACTTTAATGCTCAAATGCCCCAATCATGAGCTTCCTGGTAATGTTATCATTGATAATTTCTATGCAAGACTTTCTTTTCAGGATAAAACCTTGCTGGATACTGATGACCCACAAGTATAGGGGATCGCAACAGTCTTCGAGGGAAGTATTACCCAATTTATTGATTTGACACAAGGGGAGACAAAGAATACTTGTAAGCCTTAACAGCGGAGTTGTCAATTCAGCTGCACCTGGAAACAGACTTGCTCGCAAGAGTTTATCAGTAGTAACAGTTTTATGGCAGCAGGAATAGTGAAATAACAGCAGCAGTGGAATAAAGACAGCAGTAGTGATTATAGTAAACAGCAGGATTAAAATACTGTAGGCACAGGGACGGATTTAACGGGCGTTGCATGGATGAGAGAAACTCATATAACAATCAAAGCAGGGGCATTTGCAGATAATAATAAAACGGTATCCAAGTACTAATCAATCAATAGGCATGTGTTCCATATTTAGTCGTACGTGCTCGCAATGAGAAACTTGCACAACATCTTCTGTCCTACCAGCCAGGTGGCAGCCGGGCCTCTAGGGAAACTATCTGGATATTAAGGTACTCCTTTTAATAGAGTACCGGAGCAAAGCATTAACACTCCGTGAACACATGTGATCCTCACATCACTACCATCCCCTCCGGTTGTCCCGATTTCTGTCACTTCGGGGCCATTGGTTCCGGACAGCGACATGTGTATACAACTTGCGGGTAAGATCATAAACAACGAATATCTTCATGAATAAATAACATGTTCAGATCTGAGATCATGGCACTCGGGCCCTAGTGACAAGCATTAAGCATAACAAGTTGCAACAATATCATAAAAGTGACATCTACGGATACTAGGCACTATGCCCTAACAATCTTATGACTATTACATGACCAATCTCATCCAATCCCTACCATCCCCTTCAGCCTACGAGTGGGGAATTACTCACACATGGATGGGGGAAACATTGCTGGTTGATGGAGAGGCGTTGGCGGTGATGGCGGTGAAGATCTCCTCCAATTCCCCGTCCCGGCGGAGTGCCGAAACGGAGACTTCTGGCTCCCGCGACGGAGTTTCGCGATGTGGCGGCTCTCTGGAGGGTTTCTGGCGATGTCGACTTCTCTCCGTGCGTTTTTAGGTCGAACCCGATAAGTAGTCCAAAGGGGGGCGTCGGAGGCCAGCCGAGGGGGCCAGACCACATGGCCGCGCGGGCCCCCCCTGGGCCGCGCCGCCATGTGGTGTGGGGCCCTCGGGCCTCCACCTCCTTCGCCCTTCCGGCTCCGTCAATATTTTGGTAAAATAGGGCCATCGCGAAGAAATTCCGAGGATTTTCCCGAAAGTTGGATTTCCGCACAAAAACGAGACACCGAGAGCGGTTCTGCTGAAAACAGACGTTAGTCCGTGTTAGTTGTATCCAAAATACACAAATTAGAGGCAAAACAATAGCAAAAGTGTTCGGGAAAGTAGATACGTTTTGGACGTATCAACTCCCCCAAGCTTAGCTTATTGCTTGTCCTCAAGCAATTCAGTTAACAAGCGAGCGATAAAAGAACTTTCACGAACACATTTGCTCATATGATGTATATATTCTCATGCTATGGCTAATACTTAAGCGAGTTCATAATAAGATACATGCAAATAAGATCATCCAACAGCTATGTCAATCATGGAGAGGTACCAACAATTAATAATAAGCACCATGAAGCATGTATATAAGCCGGATTGCAATGTTCATAAGAGAATATGATAAAGTGGTATCTCGCTTGCCTGTATTTGATCGGCAAAACATAAATGCCGAGGCACCTCTTGAGTTCATAGAAAGACTAGAAATAGTGATTGTCAAAGATAAAAGCATCAA
>NC_061509.1:54169499-54208511 GCF_022539505.1 Lolium rigidum
GGGATATCTTTGACCTCTTCCTCCCCGAGTTCGATAAACCTTGGGTAATCCACTTAAGGGAAACTTGCTGCTGTTCTACAAACCTCTCGCTCTTGGAGGCCCAACACTGTCTACAAGAATAGAAGCTCCCGTAGACATCGGTGGGTTCATGCCTTCATTGACACCGGGACAAGTGACGAAAGTTCTAAGGTTGTGATGTGCTGTTGCCACTAGGGATAAAACATTGATTCTATGTCTAAGGATGTAGTTGTCGATTACATTACGCACCATACTTAATGCAATTGTCTCGTTGCTTAGCAACTTAATACCGAATGGGGTTCGGATGATAACTCGAAGGTGGACTTTTTAGGCATAGATGCAGCTTGGATGGCGGTCTATGTACTTTGTCGTAATGCCCGGATTAAATCTCACTATATTTATCATATCATGTACATGCATTGTTATGCCCTTCTCTATTTGTCAATTGCCCGACCGTAATTTGTTCACCCAACATGCTTTTATCTTATGGGAGAGACACCTCTAGTGAACTCGTGGACCCCGGTCCTATTCTTTACATAGCATACAATCTACTGCAATTGTGTTTTACTGTTTTCTTGCAAACAATCATCTTCCACTCGATACGTTTAATCCTTTGTTACAAGCAAGCCGGTGAGATTGACAACCTCACTCGTTTCGTTGGGGCAAAGTACTTTGGTTTTGTTGTGCAGATTCCACGTTGGCGCCGGAATCCCTGTTGTTGCGCCGCATCACATTTCGCCACCATCAACCTTCAACGTGCTTCTTGGCTCCTCCTGGTTCGATTAAACCTTGGTTTCTTTCTGAGGGAAAACTTGCCACTGTGCGCATCATACCTTCCTCTTGGGGTTCCCAACGGACGTGTACATTTACGCGCATCACCCATCACTATACAAACATAGTACAGGGCATAAGATCGTGCTCCAGAAAGCCTCTACGAGTGCTAGAAAGAAGTTCACTCCTCCCTCTGTTATAGATGCCTCTACGAGTGCCGTAAATAGCAAGAGTTTGGAAATACACATAAACAACAACCCACGTTCGATATTTTGCTTATGGAAATATCAAGGAACAACGGGCTCTTCGACAGAATCACTACACCCGAAATATTCGGGAGTGTCTGTCGAAATTTACAACGGTTGAAAGCAAAGTTGCGCACACAACAGGTTTAGCAAGACCTCGCAACACGAGCTGATCACTCACATGATTTGCTAAACCAACCAACATACATACATTCAAAAACGAGCAACCAAGATTCGCTCAAAATTGAAACTTGCCAACGGCAATAATATGGTAAAAATACATATGCATGTATCTACCAAATAAAAAGGCGTCATCTACACGCTTGGATAAGATTGTCAAACAGTTCTTAAAACCCTGAGATCACACTTGTGGAGTTTCCTTTTCTTCAGGTACCTTCGAATCTCTCTCGAGTCTGTCGACAATCATGTTCGCAGGCAACAACATGTTACCCTCCAAAACCCCCCGACGGGTGTTGGTTAAGCAACACGAAGAGCCGGGAAGCTCCCAGGGCCGCTTAGTGGATCCCTGGCACCTCGCGTCGTCCCGCAAATCTTCTGGCCAAACGTCCTGGCGGTTGCTAGGGCGTGCCACCTGACCTAGACCCGATCAGGAAGGTGTTAGTGCTTCGATTGTTCCTGCATGGTAGACACGTAAACATTAAATACGAGCCCTATCGGCTCTCAGGTTTCCTCGTGGATCGGCTCAAGGAGCCGATCGCCCCATGCTTCACGTTGGATTTACAATGGCATGGGGATCCTGCTTGATCAGGACAAAGCTAAAGCAATCCACGACAGTTTAGGGTTTTCACCGCATAATCGGAACGTCCTACGTGCGATCGGGCCTAGCAGCTACGAGAGACGATGCAAACTACCCCTGCGAGAGGCCTAAAAACCAACATAACGTTGATCCCCGGAACATCCCTCGCAGGGACGGTAAACAACACCTAACGCACCACCGGATCATCCGACCCCAGCATAAGGCCTAACTATGCGAGATATTAAACTAATCCTTGCGTAGCAAGGAGCAACTATAACGGATCGGATCTACTAAGTAAGAACAAGCAAGATGCTGCCCTCACGTCTAGATCGACGTAAGGGCAGCTAGGTGTCTAGGGACGGCATTGCCACGCAGATGTGCACGTGAAAGCACCAATGCAAGCCCCTAAACACCTAAGGATAAATAGTACTGCTCGCCATCAACAAGGCTTCAGCACGAGCAGTACAAGGTTAACGAATAAACGTGTGCTGCCTAGATCGCTAGATGCGATCTAGGCAGCATGGTGCTTACCCAGGAGAAACCCTCGAAGAGAAGGGGTGGCGATGCGCCTGATTTGTGTTGGTTGAACGATGATTGTCCTCCTTTTCCGATAACCCTAGATACATATTTATAGTCCAAGGGACTTTCTAATTGAGGCGTGCACCTAACCGTGCACGGGCCGGACTCTATCTCTTTAATCTAAATTACAATACGATCTACTAATTTACAGATACATGGGCAACTTAGCCCAAACTTTCAGCGCAAGGCCGCTTCGAAGATGCTCCATGTGTACGTCCTTCAGGCCCATCTTCACTTACGGCCCAACTCCTGATTTGGCCAAAATCGGGTGGTAACACATGCCCCCCTGGTTTTGGTAATGATAATATCAAAACCATCTGTTTTTTTTCCTCGAGGGGTCATGTCGTGGCAGAGCAGAACCGTCGCAGTATTCTCCATGATGACGTCTTGCCTTCTCAACTCCTCTGCGTGATTTGACAATTTTGGCCCTATACCCTCGGAAATTGTTCGAGCATTGATCTCCAATATATCCCCCTTTATTTAACCGCATCGAACAGTTCTCTTTCTCATCTCCAGCCGTCAGCCAAAAAACCCTCTTCCTTCATAGCCATGTCTTTTTCTTCCTCTTCCGAATCCTCTTCCGCAAGCGAGGGAGAGCCGGAGGTCAATCAAACGGAAGCATACAACCGGCGCGCTCCCGAGCATTGGGATGAGCAAGAATTTGACTTCGACTTCGTGCCCGAAGGCCGACCCGAAGACCTCGTCTGGTCGGATGGTGACATGCCCCTGACTGACGGGGAAGATGATCTTCGGTTCTTGATCGATGGAGAACTAGAGGCGGAGAGCGACAGCAACGACCCTCTCTTCCGGGGCAGATTCACTTCCTCCACCAAAGAGGAAGAAGAAGAAGAGGACGACGAAGACGAAGATATCTCCTCCGACACGAAGAAGGAACCAGAGGATGATACCTCCTCCGAGGAACCGCCGCCAAAGCGCATCCGTGGCTGGGCCTGGTCCGATGAGGATGATGATGATGACGAGGAGGAGGCCCCCGCTGAAGGTCACAGTAGCAGCGACGAGGAATTCGTCAACAGTAGCGAGGAGGGCGGCTACCCCAGCGATGACGAAGACGGCAACAACACTTAGAGCAGGGGTTCGCTAGCATAGGACCAGCAGTAGTAATCTGTTCCCCTTTTGTTTGAGTAATCAGCTCTCCATTGTAAGAAATTCCTTTTATTAATGAAGAATTTCCTCTTAATCAGACTTTGTCGATTTTTCCTCAATTGACTTAGCCGATTTTCCTCAACCAACGCTCAATAAGCCGATGTTTAACGCATCGGTCCTACGCAATCCATCCCTCCACTCCTCAGCCGATGACTTTGAGGCCTGATACTCTTCAAGAACTCATCATTTGCTGAAGGAAGTTGCGACGAAGGATCAGCCGATGAGACCCCAATCGGCCTTGAAAACAAAGCACTCATCAAACCAGCTGCCCCCCGAGCCTCAGTCAAGGCGAAGCTAACGGTGAGGATACGCAGATCGAAGAAAGGGCTTTGCCGGTAACTCGAGGCAATCACTATGCAGAACCAGCCAAACTTGCCCCCATCGACTACCTTCCCTCCACTGAAAACCGATGTGGTAGATGAATCACCAACAGTTTTACCGATGCCTCTGAGAGTGCTGCCGACTTCGCATTTTGAACATGCAGCTGGTAGATCTCATGCAATTGTACTATAGTCGATGTCCAAGCATCGGCTGTGCTGAAAGTTTTTATCAGCCGATTGATCCTTGAATCGGCTCACCTGGGTACATTTCCGCGGTCTTGTACCTTCTTTGTATATGCCCCCCGAGCTCCTTCAATTCAACGATGCAGCTTCTGGTGAAAATATTGAGATCGTCACCTTGGTCAAACCTATGGGCAGTTTCGGGCGCCCAAACTGACGCCTCTGCTAGCACCGCTATACTTGAAGGCTTGCAAACGAAGTTGGAGGTCCTCGCAGAGAAGACCTGAGCCACCAATCAGTTGGAGGTCCTCGCAGAGTAGAGCCTCGTCATGTGACTCGAAGACTACCTCATCAGGCTTCTTCTTAGAACAGTTTGGACCCCTTGAGTCGATGACCGTGCACCGGCTCTTCGTTCTTAAGTCGATGTCTACGCATCGGCTTTGCTCAAAAATTTCTATATTTTTGATTTTTTGTGGCCGATTTGTTTATGTATCGGCCCCCATGCTTGAACTGCTCTGCTGGACATTTGACATCCGTTCCCAGCTTCGTATCCTCGTATCTCATCCCTCTATGTGCCCCCCGAGCCGATTCTGTCAAGTAAGTGATGGCATCGGCTCTTCAGGCATCTGTTGGATCAATGCTGAACGCAGACAAGGTATGTTGAGGATAATTTTGGCCGATTGCGGGAATCGGCCTCCTTTTCCGTTGCAAGGCTTTGGCGATGATTTGCAACTTCTTGGATTTTCATTGTAGCTACGTGGCATGCTGGAGATAAGATCCTTTGCTTTTCATTTTTTGAGGGCCGATCTCAGGGACCGGCCTTGCCACGTATGTCCAATGTCTTGGACTTGCTACTCCGTCCGGGTCATGGATATCATGTTCGTATCAGCCGATGCCTCTGCATCGGCATCAGCCGATGCCTGTGCATCGGCTTTCGCCTGTTTCGGGCGCCATACTTTCTTTGGCGGGCGCGCCTTTGTCTCCAACGTTTGCTGGATTTTCGCGGCCAGATCGGGCCGTGCTCTTCTCAATGTGTACAGTGCACGTGCCTCGGCTTCTTCCAAGTTTCGCGGCCGCTGCACCCTACGCTTCGAGAATGGCTGAGTCCATCAGGGCACCACCTTGGTCGGTGATACCTATCTTCTTCTCCATCCGACTCCTCAAAGTCTTCTTCTTGAGATGACTCAGCTCGTTTACTCTGATGTGGGAGAGGTCCTAGACGCTCGAACACTGAAACTTCGTTCGTCCTTCTCCTTTGCTGTGTGCATTCTGGGCAGTTCTCGATTGTTGGCAATCGGCTCATTCCTGAGTCCCAGCAATGTTTGAAGAAGGGACAGTTCCAGTGCCTATCCACGTTGTCTTGCTCCCTTGACCTCCCACTGGCGCGACGTTCGTACCCGTCGTTGTTGCCGCTGATTCGACGATACCTCCTGTTCTCCGCATCAGACCGACGATATCTTTCATCGTCTTCGTCGTAGCGCCGACGTCGGTCGTACTGCTGCTCATATTTGTTGAGGAGATGTACGGATAATGGGCGATGATACCGTATGCTTCTCACCTCCTCCTCGGTTAGGTACCGTCTATCGTCGTCTTGGGGCCGGTCGCGTGGAACGGCCTCCTCTTTATCCTTGCCACGGGAGTGGCTGCTCTCTGCTTTGTCCACGCCATGGCGGATCACAAACCCTGCCATATTGACATCGAAAGAGAACCCTGGCTCTCTTATGGAGTGGCTTAGGTCCACCATGTTGACGTCCGGAAACGGACGCATGTCTACCTTCATGGCAAACTGTCCGAAAGTTAATCGGCCTGATTCTATTGCCATCTGAATTTGTGCGCGCAACACTTTGCAGTCGTTGGTGGCGTGCGTGAACGTATGATGCCATTTGCAGTATGGCCTCTTGTTCATTTCCTGTGCCGTAGGGATCTTGTGGCCTTCGGGTAGCTTCAACTGTTTCTCTTTCAGAAGTAGATCGAAGATCTGTTCAGTCTTGGTCACGTCAAAGTCCAACCCTCTTGGAGGCCCTGGCGGGTTCACCCATTTGCAGGACACAGGTACTGGCGTCCGAGTCCACTCGGCTGCTGCAACTTCCTGATCTTCCGCGGAATCTTCATCCTCATCAGCATTGACCAGGGTTATCGCGCGCTTGAACTTGTCCTGGTACAGTTCTGGATGGCGCTGTTCATATAAGGTCAGTCTATTGACCAGGTGCGTCAACGAGTTGTACTCGACCTGGAACGTCAGGTCTTTGAACGACGCTGCAAGGCCTGCCACGGCCAGCTCGACTGCCTCTTTCTCAGTTAGGTGAGCCGAATAGCATCGGTTCTTGACAGTTCTGAAACGTTGGATGTATTCAGAGACTGTTTCTCCTCGCTTCTGCCGAACCTGAGCTAGTTCGGCAATACCAGCTTCAGTACCTTCTGAATGGTACTGGGTGTGGAACAGTTCCTCCAGCTGCTTCCATGATTGCACTGAATTTGGCGGCAACGAGGTGTACCATCCAAACGCCTGGACCGGTGAGGGACTGCGAGAAGAACCTCACCCGTAGCTGATCCGATGCGAAACCATGCCCAGCTGGGCCAGGTATCGGCTCACGTGCTCGATGGAGCTTGACCCTTCTGACCCACTGAATTTGTTGAAGTCCGGAAGCCGGTACTTAGGCGGTAGTGGGATCAGGTCGACCTCATTGGGGTACGGCTTGGAATAGCCGATTATCTTCTTCTTCGGCAAAATGCCGAACTGCTCTCTCAGGACCGCGCTGATTTGATCTGCGGTGGAGGTACTGGCGGCTGAGCTTTCCTGTACTGGTGCAGTGGTGTACTTGGCTAGCCACGCTTGTTTCTCAGCTTCCGCTCCTAGACTCCCCGCTGCTGCAGTCGTTCTTCCTGCCGGAACAATCGCTCCTGCTCCGGCAATCCCTCCTGGTGGGGCCTGGATCGCTTGCGTCCAGCTGTTGCAATCCGGCACATACGCGCACACGTATCCGTGTGGGATTTCCTTGGGCGGGTCATGGAAGAACTGATAGTCGCCCGGGTCACCCCTAACTTTGTAGACGACGTATGCCGGTGAGCCTTGTTGCTTGTGGAGCCGCCGTTGCGTACGGCAGAGGTGGCCTGGTGTGGAGTTGTATCTCTCCCTGGTGAGTCCCTAGAACAGGTCCTGAAGGGGAGTATCGACGCTCCATGATCTCTTGCACCACACGGAGCGCAACGCGCTCCAAAGTATTCACCAGGCTCTCAGAGTGCCGATGCAGTGAATGGGCCACCATGTAGTTGATTTCCTGTCGCAGGGCTCTGGTACGTTCCTCTGAAGGGAGGGACAGATCCAACCCATCGAGGATGCCTTGTGGTGCGAATCCTTTGAACCTGACGCCGTGCGATCGGGTCTTCTCAAAGGAGCCGATGAGTTCGGCTTCAATGATGGCCTTCAGCTCATCGAATTTCTTCTTATGATCAGGAGGAAGGTCCTCGTATGTGACCTGTTCCTCCGCCATCTCAGATGCCGATGTTGACGTGGATGTTGGCGTGGATGTCGCAGAAAGTGTGTCGACGTGGATGTCGACGTGGATGTCCCACCGGGCGTGCCAGAATGTGTTACCCTCCAAAACCCCCCGACGGGTGTTGGTTAAGCAACACGAAGAGCCGGGAAGCTCCCAGGGCCGCTTAGTGGATCCCTGGCACCTCGCGTCGTCCCGCAAATCTTCCGGCCAAACGTCTCGGCGGTTGCTAGGGCGTGCCACCCGACCTAGACCCGATCGGGAAGGTGTTAGTGCTTCGATTGTTCCTGCATGGTAGACACGTAAACATTAAATACGAGCCCTATCGGCTCTCGGGTTTCCTCGTGGATCGGCTCAAGGAGCCGATCGCCCCATGCTTCACGTTGGATTTACAATGGCATGGGGATCCCGCTTGATCGGGACAAAGCTAAAGCGATCCACGACAGTTTAGGGTTTTCACCGCATAATCGGAACGTCCTACGTGCGATCGGGCCTAGCAGCTACGAGAGACGATGCAAACTACCCTCGCGAGAGGCCTAAAAACCAACATAACGTTGATCCCCGGAACATCCCTCGCGAGGGACGGTAAACAACACCTAACGCACCACCGGATCATCCGACCCCGACATAAGGCCTAACTATGCGGATATTAAACTAATCCTTGCGTAGCAAGGAGCAACTATAACGGATCGGATCTACTAAGTAAGAACAAGCAAGATGCTGCCCTCACGTCTAGATCGACGTAAGGGCAGCTAGGTGTCTAGGGACGGCATTGCCACGCGGATGTGCACGTGAAAGCACCAATGCAAGCCCCTAAACACCTAAGGATAAATAGTACTTGCTCGCCATCAACAAGGCTTCAGCACGAGCGAGTACAAGGTTAACGAATAAACGTGTCGCTGCCTAGATCGCTAGATGCGATCTAGGCAGCATGGTGCTTACCCGGGAGAAACCCTCGAAGAGAAGGGGTGGCGATGCGCCTGATTTGTGTTGGTTAAACGATGATTGTCCTCCTTTTCCGATAACCCTAGATACATATTTATAGTCCAAGGGACTTTCTAATTGAGGCGTGCACCTAACCGTGCACGGGCCGGACTCTATCTCTTTAATCTAAATTACAATGCGATCTACTAATTTACAGATACATGGGCAACTTAGCCCAAACTTTCAGCGCAAGGCCACTTCGAAGATGCTCCATGTGTACGTCCTTCAGGCCCATCTTCACTTACGGCCCAACTCCTGATTTGGCCAAAATCGGGTGGTAACACAACACCTTCGGATACAGTGCTTCCAACTCGCCAGTAACGTTGGCAATCGAGAGTAAACCTGCCGAAGGATAACGGGCAAGTACAAGAGCAAGCGTAAACTTGGCTCCTGCAAAAACTTGCGCACGCACCAAGTCCCGGATCTTCTTGGCGTTACTAAACTCCGACATTAACGCAAGAAGCGTGGGGGGAACTGCGTTCAAAGGAAACATCGTCTTCCAAACCACCCTCATGGCTCTATAGCATTTGTCGAAGAAGTGGTGGACCTGTTGAACTCGATCTTGAAACCGTGCGACAGCCGATGCCTTCGAGTGTTTTCGCCAGAAAATTTCTTCGGCTGAGGATAACTCGACCAAGGCATTCACACGATCGTGAATCCGTTTGCTCTCCTCCGCACGATTCAGAGCTATGACTGATAAGGAAGCAAAAAAGGATCAGAGAAAATGCTATCAATCAAAGGGTAAAGAGATTAAAGGACTCACAGTTCAAGCTCTCGGTAGCCTTATGTAGCTCAGTAAGAGCATACCGCTCCACGTCGGCTGCAGTCTCGCTCTTCTTGTTGATAATCGCGGCCAGGGCATAAGTGCTGCGTAGGTCTTTTTCCATCTGGGCGATACGATCCTTCATCCGTTGGATCCGATCATTTTCGGGAACAATACCAGAGGAGTCATCAACAAACGAGGGCACTGGGAAAACCTGCAGGCAACAGTGTTAAAGAGGATAGTATGGTCAAATTAAACATTCAGCAAAACTCCCATCGGGAGAGGTATAAGCAAGTCCTATCAGGAGAAGTTCAAGTGGAGATATTACGATAAAAAAAATGCTGGCAACATTGCCGGCATAATATTCATTACAAACTTAAAGTTCTCACAGCAGAATGATGTTCCATGCTAGCCCAAGGGTAAAAATGTTACAATGATCAAGGAGCCTGAGTCTGGGTCGACAGGCTAGGGCCAACCGATGTTTTTCTCGAGACTAAATCAAGGAGCTGGCGAGCACAAGTACGGGCAGATGCCGTAAAAGTACTTAGATCAATAGATTGCCCATCTTTTCCTTTCGGCAGCTCCTTAGTCATTTCTTCAATGTTAGCCTTAAAGCCGTAACCCATCATAAGTTGGAAGGCAAGTAGGGCGCCATAGGTACGCAAGGTACGCTTGAATACCTCAATGACCTCCTTGGTGTCGATTGCGAAAACATCGATTAACTGCCCCAGAGTCTTCTCCTGCGTGGCCTTGGGGAGTATCATCGAGTGCATCCGCGCCAGAGCACCCTTTCCTTTGTCAAGGAGCACCCGGGTGAGTTGGTGAGCGGCGAGAACCGTCGACACACCATTTGCCGGAGAATTGCTCGGAACTTTGTCCAAAGCAGTAGCAGGGATGTCGGCAGCTTCTGCAAGTAGTCAAAGGAAATCATTGACGAAGAAGCAGAACCATAAAAAGTAATGATCTATAAGGAATAACGGGACTTACCAAGCAGGGCCAAAGCAGATTGACGGAGAAGTTCATCCTTTTCTGCCGCCCGAGCTTCCTCCTCCTTCAGCCGCTCCTTCAGCTTGTTCAGCTCTTCTTTCAAGGAGTCGACCTCCTGGCGAGCTACGGCGGCCTTTTTGATGGCGCCATCCAACTTTGAAGAGGAAGACCTAGCCTCCTCCTGCAGCCGAATCTTGTCCGCCTCCAGAGAGGTGAATTGAGAGGCAAAAGCCTCTAAAGAGGATATCACACCCCGTAGATCCTTAAAGAAAGGGAATGATTTACAGAGATTGTTAAGCAAAGGCACATTCCAAAAGATTCTTGTTAGACTCGACAAAGACTTACAGGAGAAGGAGCTGCAGCAGCAGCAGGAGCATCTTTCCCTTTGGAAAGGGAGGAGGCAGTCGATGCTTGCGCCACAGGAGCCGCTTTGGGAGCCGAAGCTTCGGAAGCTGCAGCGGCCGGCGAAACAGCGTCAGATCTGGCCTTCTTGGGCGGAGGCTCAATGAAAGTATCATCACTGCAAGGAAGATTCGATTAATCAAGATTATCAGAAGAATTTGAAAAAGTCAAGAAAGTTGAAAATAGTAAGAACAAAAGTACTTACAAATCAAGGAGGTCATCTTCGTCGGCAAAACCGCCGATCGATCTCTTCATAGGAGAAGCCCTGGTCTCCTCCACAGCTGCATCAACAAAGGCATTGTGATCAGCGTCGTCATTGCGCACTGATCCCTCTGTATCGCAGGTATCACCGGCTGATGGGGGAAATTGGCATGGGCAGTTTCAGAATTTATCGGGTCATCAGGCTCGTTGAATGGGCTTGTGCGTTCAACAGTACGAAAGTCAACAGGCTCTGAAGAGCCTCTTCCTTCGGAAGTGTCATTTGTCAAGTTATGAAAATCCTTGGAGGCTGCGGCGGTCTGTCGAAAGGAAAAGTAAATAAAGATAACAGTAATATATGTTGGTAACAGCGTATCAAGACTTTAAGGGGGAAATTACCTCTGGTGCTGGGTGATCAGCATCGAAAGGAATATATGGAGAAATCAGCGGGATCGAATCCTCTTGACTAAAGGAAGTGAGGCGACGGACTTCATCAAGTAGTTCCTTTTCCGATAATTCGGCTGCATTGATTCTAGTTTCATCTTTCGGGCCTGAATACAACCACATCGGGTGGACCCTAGCCATGATTGGTTGGACTCGACGTTTCAGAAACACTGCCGCTACTTCTGTACCGACCATGGTTTGCCCGTCAGCCTCCTTGATCCGAAGGAATCTGGCAAATAATTCATCGGCTGTTGTTTTTTCATCGGGAGAGAGGACATTTTTCCAAGAATTCTTAGGCTTGGCTTCAAGGACGTCGACAAAGCGAGGGAGCTGGCATTCGGGTGACGGAGAATCCTTGATGTAGAACCACTTCAATCTCCACCCTTGCACGGACTCTCTCATTGGGAAATTGAAGTAATTAACATCTGAACGAGCTACGAATCCTACTCCTCCGGTGACGAAAGATCCATTGCTACTGCTGTATCTCTTCACGTAAAAGATTTTCTTCCACAAACCAAAGTGGGGCTCAACGCCCAGATATGCTTCGCAGAGGGTAATGAACACAGCAACGTGAAGAATCGAATTGGGAGTGAGTTGCCACAATTGGACTTCGTAGGTTCGCAGGAGATAGAGGAGGAATTCGTGAGCAGGAAGGGAAAGGCCTCGGTACAAGAACGATAGGAACATCACGGTAAAGCCGGCAGGAGGGTTAGGTCGAGAAATCGCACCTGGAAAGACTACGTTTCCTTCATCAGAGGAGATCAGTCCCAGGCTTCGGGACCTTTTCTCGTCACGCTTGGTGACGGTCGAGGCTGTCCAATCGCCAGGCTTGGCTATTGAGCTCGGTGGCGCCGGCGGCGCCGGAGCTGGAGGAGGAGCGTTGGGAGCGACCTCTTTCGCAAGAACCAAAGAAGATCTGGCGGCGGCACCAACGCTCGTGGAGCTGGCGGCGGCACTAGGGATTTTCTTCTTCACCATTGCGAGATCTGAACGGATCAGAAAGATAGTGGTGGCGGCGCGAGCTCCAGTCGCGAACACAAGAAGGGCAAGAACGACGAAGAAGATGAATGGGGGAGAATAAAAGGGATTTTTTATCTCTTAAGGAAGGCTTCGTGTTGTTAAATGGGCCTTTCCCCAGTTAGTGATCGCGGAAATCGAGGAGGTGCCTTGTTAACCGTGTAAAGAGGAGCAGGAATCGCTTGAAAACAAGGCTGGCAGGTCGTGTCCTATCAGTCAGAATCAAGGGGACAGAAAAACGTCATCAATGACGTCATGAAGGATGATTGCATGCGAAGGGATAAGAAAAGATCGGGTGATCGACTTGAGCCTATACGCGGATTGCAAGCATCCGCACTTAGGCTCGGAGGCTACTCCCATCGGGAGCGCTGTCGCGCACCCGATAACATGAAGACTCGAAGGATATGTTTGACTCAAGTCTGCGCCCAGGCGTAATACGCCCGCGCCCAGACTCGGGGGCTACTCCCATCGGGAGCGCTGGATGCGCATCCGACAGGACTTTTTTTGCACTCCAGGATCATGCCCGGGGACTTGATTCTGTGTAGGGTAACGTTGTTTTGCCTTCGGCAGTTAACCAACAAAAGTTGGGCACGTTATTCGGTATCCCTTGCATAAAGAAAATATATCGGATGCACTACAAGAAGCTTGCGGAAAAAGCTTCGGCAGAAGAAGATGTTCGAGTGGTACAACTTGAGTCTACGCACGGATCGCGAGCATCCGTACCTAGACTCGGGGGCTACTCCCATCGGGAGCGCTGACGCGCACCCGATAGAAGACAGAAGAAATGCAAGAACGACCAAGGAAAAAGAGTTCGGAAGAAGACATGCTTCAGTCTCTACCCGAACTATGTTCGGCTAGACACTCGGGGGCTACTGACGTGGGCATTACCCTTCGGGTAACCACTATTGCTCTACCCTATACGGCCCAGGTGCAGGCCCATGAAGGTACTCGAAGACAAGATGGGCCACTAGGACGGTGCGGTGAAAGATTACTTGAAGTACAAGACACGGAAAGAGCCGAAGAAGGAAAGATTAGAGATAGATCTATTGTAAACCTACTCGTACTCGATTAAACCTCTCGGGACCTGGCCACCTATATAAAGGCCAGGAGAGGGGCTATCGAGGACACAACCAATCTTAGCGATCTTAGCCAACAGAAGCTTAGAACTAGGTTACCCTAGCAATTAGCTCCCTCGACGAGATCATAGCCGAACTATTCGGCACCCCATTGTAACACTGTTTTTATTATAATCAAGAACAGACAAGCAGGACGTAAGGGTTTTACCTCATCGAGGGCCCCGAACCTGGGTAAATCGCTCCCCCCGTTTGTCTGTGCACCGATGTCTCGTATCAGCTTGCAGGATTCCATCAACCCTAAGTCCCTATCGGAGGACATTGTCGAGGAACACCCCCGACAGTTGGTGTCGAAGGTACGATTGCCTTGATTGCGGAGAGTCAACAACACGTCGATTGGTCGCGGGTTGGCAACACGGGGGAGATCGAGACGAAGAAGTGGCAGTCGCTAATTAAAGCGGCGAAGCCCAGTTCGAAGAAAATCCTTGCCACCCTTGGATATAAGCCAGCTCCTGCTCCAAGTTCTTCAAAGCCGGAGGTCAAGTAGACCACTTTGCTTTTTCTTTTAGTTTTCTCTCTCTTTTGGCACTGTCGCCGTAGTGTTCTTGGCGGTTGTTGCGTCAGTAGTTGTCTATAGATCCTTCTTTTGTAATAGACATGTACATACTTTCAGAATGAATGGAAATCTATCTTTTGCGTAATGATTGATGTCGAAAATTTTGTTTTCAGTTGATTTTTGACAACTATACTGCAACTCCTGGTCCTTCCGAGGTTTTTCCTTCATCTCGTTCGAAGAAAACGCCTGTCGCTGTTGAATTTACTGAGGATTCTTCGAGTAAAGACTCAGCACAAGATTTGGAAGAGCTTCGGCAGCAACTCCAATCCACGAAGAGGCAGTCACTTATACTCATGGAACAATCTCGAAAATCCTCCGAGAGGGAAAAGGTTGCACTCCAACAGGCTCAAGATTCCATAGCTGAAAAGGATTCCGCGGTTGCTGAAGCTGCTGCAGCTTTGTCTCGAGAGAATTTTAAGCTTCAGCTGCTGACGGATGCTAGCTTGGATATGGCAGGTGTGCTTCATTAATTTTTTCATGCTTTACTTTTCTTTTTTGCTTGTCTCCTTGTTGCCCGCTGATTCTTTCAAAAATAGGTTCCTTCTTGGATGCTACTACCGAAGATGAGCGTGTCGAAGCTCGATCCAATGCACTTCTCCGGCTTGCGCATGATCATGGTTCAAATTTTTGGGGCACGCCTGAACGGACTCGCCAGATCGTCAGGTTTCAGGATCGCGCGCTTCAGGTTCGCGATTATCTCGACTTTTGTACGAGGACCTTGTCTCTGGTCTATGGCACCATGTTTCCTCGAAATAAGATGCCAGAGACTCTTCCTGCTTTAATGGACAAATTTCGGGATGCTCCTCGAATCCACGGCTTTGTGCGTGCCCAATTAGCTGCTGGCGCAAGGTTTGCTATGATCATGATAAAAATCTGCTACCCGAAGTTAGACATAGGTCAGGTTGTTCCAAAGTGCCTGGCCAAGATGGCGAAGAGGAGGAAGAACTTCAGCAAATATGACGACGTTGTGACCCCTGTTGCCGAAGATATGATGGATGAACTTCTTCGGATGGACGCCGAATTCTTCGTGAAGGGCAGCTATGCTGAACATAGCACTCGCGCTATAAATAATGAACGGTTGACGATAGATAATATACTTGGCAACCCTTGAAGTTTTGTTGCTCCAAAGATTGTGTCTTGTATGTAGTAAATATAATCTATGTTGTAAGGCCACTATATTTTTGTTTTTCAATGCCAAGCCCCCGGGCGTTTTGATGGCGATGTTTTCTTTTTATAATGCGAGGTTGTCCCAAGGCAAGATAAATTATATTTGTGTACTATTTTTTGCGGGCGCAAGCCCCCGAGCTTTATGTTGACCGCTTTTTGGCGACACCTTTTTATTTTGGCGAGGTACTTTATACCAAGGCGAGATATTTTTGCAGGTTGTATTTGTCGGCGTCGTGTATATATATATGTTGTATCTTCTGGGTAGGAGCCCCCGAGCTTGTCAAAAAGATATATAATTCCACTATCTTTATTATATTGCAGCACCGCGAGCCCGCCTCATTAAAAACCTTTCCCGGCCCCACTCGGTGCCCCGAAAAAGGAAAAGAGTGCGTCTGAAAACTCGCGGGCGTTTCAGTACATTGTATGTTTACAGAGGAGACTATATTTCGGCATCTAAGCGTAGAAACGCCTGAGCTGCGCCACGTTCCAAGGGTTTGGCTCAGCAATCCCCGTCTTCTTGTCCTTGATTCTGTATGCTCCTCCTTCGATTACCTCTGTGACGATGTAGGGTCCAAGCCACGGTGACTCAAGTTTTTCATGGCTTTTTTGATTGAGTCGTAAGACCAAGTCCCCAACTTGAAAAGATCTTGGTCGCAATCGTCGACTGTGGTAGTTTTTCAGGTCCTGTTGGTATTTGGCGACTCGTGACAATACTTCGTCTCGAGCCTCATCAAGTGCGTCGACATCATCCTCCAAAGCTCTTGTCGAAGTTTCTTCATCATATTCTGTAACTCTTGGAGAATCATGCTCTATTTCTATCGGCAGTACTGCTTCAGCTCCATGGACCAGGAAAAACGGCGTTTCCTGCGTCGCCGTATTTGGTGTTGTTCGAATGCTCCACAACACGCTTGGCAGCTCCTCTGGCCAAGTATGCCGAGCTTTTTCCAATGGCCCTAACAGGCGCTTCTTGATACCATTGCATATGATGCCATTGGCTTTCTCGACTTGACCGTTGGTCTGTGGATGTGCAACAGACGCAAAACTCAATTTAATGCCCACTTCTGCGCAATACGCTTTGAACTCCTTGGATGTGAAATTATTGCCATTGTCTGTGACGATGCTATGGGGAACTCCAAATCGAAAAACAATGCTTTTCACAAACTTGATTGCCGACGCACCGTCCGGTGAATTTATCGGCTTTGCTTCTATCCACTTGGTAAATTTGTCGACAGCAACGAGCATATACTCATATCCTCCTGGCGAAGCTTTGTGTAGTTTTCCCACCATATCGAGACCCCATTGAGCAAAGGGCCAAGACAATGGGATTGGCATCAGTTCTGCTGCCGGAGAGTGAGGTTTGGCGGCGAATCTCTGGCACGCATCGCAAGTTCGCACTATTTCCTTCGCGTCCTCAATTGCTGTTAACCAATAAAATCCCGCTCTGAAGACTTTAGCCGCGATAGCTCGGCTGCTTGCGTGATGCCCACATATTCCTTCGTGTCCATCTTTCAGGATGATCCTTCCTTCTTCGGGTGTGACACATCTCTGTAGCACACCCGAAATACTTCGCTTGTACAACTCCCCTTTTATCACAGTAAAAGCTTTAGATCGTCTGATTACTCGCCTTGCTTCAACTGGATCGTCGGGTATTGTTTTCCTTAAGATGTATGATATGTACGCCTGCATCCATGGAATTTGCACCATCATGACTAGCTCCTGTTCCTCTTCTTCTTCTTCCAATGATTCTTTGGTGGCACTCGGAGGTTTTTCTTCCTTCTCCTTCTTCTTTGTTTTCATTGGCTTCGCTGATCTCTCGCTTATTTCTTCCCAAAACACGCCTGGAGGGATAGCGAGACATTGAGACCCGATGTTTGCAAGAACATCGGCTTCGTCATTGCTCAACCTGCTGATGTGGTTTACCTCGCATCCATCAAACAGCTTTTCTAGCTCATTGTACATCTCCTTGTATGCTATCATACTCTCGTTGACTGCATCACATTGATTCATAACCTGCTGTGCTACCAACTGTGAGTCGCCAAAGATTTTCAGTCGAGTTGCACCACAGGCTTTCGCCATCTTCATCCCGTGTATGAGAGCCTCATATTCTGCTTCATTGTTAGACGCGTTTGGGAACGTCATCCGTAAGACATACTTTAATTTGTCGCCTTCAGGTGATACTAGTATTACGCCTGCTCCAGCGTCTTCTAACCTTTTGGACCCATCAAAGTTCATAGTCCAGGTTCTCTATAAATCTGGAGGCCCTGTGTTTTGTAGCTCCATCCACTCTGCGATGAAATCTGGTAGGATTTGTGACTTTATTGCTTTTCTTTTTTCATACGTGATGTCCCGAGGGGAGAGCTCTATTCCCCAAAGGGAGACACGACCCGTAGCTTCTGGGTTGTTTAGAATATTTGACAGAGGAGCCTCATTGACCACTATTATCGGGTGCGCCGAAAAATAGTGTCACAATTTTCTTGCTGTCGTAAATACTCCATACACCAACTTCTGGCATTGGGGGTACCGCTGTTTTGAGGGCGACAGTACTTCACTGATAAAATATACTGGCCGCTGTACTCCGTGGAGCTTTCCTTCTTCCTCCCTCTCCACTACCAGGGCCGTGCTGACCACTTGAGGCGTGGCTGCAATGTATAGCAGGAGGGGTTCCTTCTCTTTAGGCGCCACCAAGATTGGTGGTGTCGAAATTGTGCGCTTGAGATTCTCGAAAGCCCTATCTGCTTCCTCGTTCCATTGAAATTTCTCTCCTTGTTTGATCAATGCATAGAACGGCAACGCTTTTTCTCCCAACCTGACGACGAATCTGCTTAAAGCTGCGACTCGCCCTGTCAGCTGTTGTATTTCTTTCAACTTTGTCGGCTTCCTCATAGTTACGATGGCCTGTATTTTCTCTGGATTGGCTTCAATCCCTCTTGCTGATACTAGGAACCCGAGAAGTTCTCCCGCAGGAACACCAAAAGAGCATTTTGTCGGGTTCAGCTTAAGGCAGAACTTGTCGAGGTTGTCGAAGGTTTCTTTCAAATCTTCGATCAGTGTTGTCCCCTTTTTTGATGTTATCACGACATCGTCAATATAGACTTGTACATTTTTTCCAATCTGTGTCGCAAGGCACTTCTGCATCATCCGCTGATATGTTGCTCCCGCGTTTTTCAAACCAAAGGGCATTGTTCTATAGCAGAACACGCCGTAAGGTGTTATGAACGCTGTTTTCGCTTCATCATCTTCTTTTTATCTGATCTGGTTATAACCAGAGTACGCGTCCAAGAAGGAAAGACGTTCACATCCTGCCGTGGAGTCGATGATTTGATCGATCCTTGGGAGGGGAAAGTGATCCTTAGGACAGTGTTTATTGAGACACGTAAAGTCGACACACATGCGAAGGAATTTCGTGTTTTTCTTCGGCACCATCACTGGGTTAGCTACCCACGTGGCTTCCGTAGATATCTCCTTAATAAAACCAGCATCTTTGAGTCGATTTATTTCTGATAGCATAGCTTTGCGGTTTGGTTCCGAAAAACGTCGCAAAGGTTGTTTGATTGGTCTCGCGAGAGGATCCAAGTTGAGGTGGTGCTCGGCAAGTTCCCTGGGTACTCCTGGCATGTCAGCTGGACACCATGCGAAGATTTTCCAGTGCTCACGGAGGAACTTGACGAGCGCGCTTTCCTATGCGAGATCCATGTTTGCTGCAATGGATGTCGTTTTCTTTGGGTCTGTCGTGTGGATCTGCACCTCTTTTGAATCCTTGGCAGTATTAAAGGTTGGTTCCCTGAGTGGTCTCCCTGTATCTGGCAGCACATCATAATCAGTGAGCCTTGGCGCCATATATTCTGCTTGCATCCCGAAGGTTTCTGATAGTCGATGAAAATCCCTGTCGCACTTATCAGCTAGTGCGAAACTTCCCTTAATTGTGATTGGTCCCTTGGGTCCAGGCAACCTCCATAACAAGTACATGTAATGAGGTACCGCCATAAACCTGGCATATGCTGGTCGTCCCAACAAGGCGTGATATTGCGACGGGAAATCCACAACTTCAAACTCCAGATTCTCTATCCTGTAGTTCTCTCGGGTCCCAAACTGAACGTCGAGATTGATTTTGCCCAGCGGATAACTTGGCTTCTCTAGCGTGATCCCATGGAAACGTGTGTCAGTTGGTTTTAGATTTGCCAGGGATATGTTCATCTTCCTCAATGTATCTGCATACATAAGGTTTAAGCTGCTGCCGCCATCTATAAAAACTCTCGACACATCAAAACCAGCGATTACTGCGGGTAAGATGAGTGCAGATTGCCCTGGTCGAGGAACTTGATGTGGATGATCTGCAATTGTGAAGCCAATGTCTTGCCCCGACCAATTTAGGTACTCAACTGTTGGTGGAGGCATCTTCTCTGCCATGAACACTTGCCGCGAGATTACCTTCTGCGCCCTGTTAGATGGCCTAGCTTTCTGAATCATCGAGACCGCACCATTGGAGTTGGGGTCAACATATGGAGGTGGATGTGGTGCTGCCGCTATTCTGAGCTAGTGCCGATTTTCGTCCGTAATTGCGGGAGGAGGTGGGAGGTGAATCTCACTCCTTGGCCCCTGGGGGTTTCTATTCGTTGCTTGGGCATTGGCGATCCCTGCGGCTCGCAACATTGCTTGGAAATTGCGACAATCTTTCTGGAGATGACCTGACTGTCTTTTTTCCATTATTGTCGAGATAGAAGTGCATCTGACAGGGCCCGTTCATCATTTCTTCGGGAGACACATAAGGTCTTTGGAACCTTGGTCCACTATTTTGCCTGTTACCACGGAAATCACCTCTCGAGTCACTTTGCTGCTCGTTACTCCTTTGGTAATCATATCGATTATTCCCTCCAGAATTTCCTCGGAAACCAGCCGATATGTGGCCAGGAGCATCATTATTGTAAAACTGGCGAGAAAATCGCCTTCGATTTTGAAAATTTCGACCGCGATCTTCCTCTGGTGACCTATGTCGCTTGTTGTATATCGTGTCTTCTCCATCTGCCCACTTGTTTGCTATCTCCATCAGTGCTGATATTGTCTTAGGGTTGGTTCTCCCTAAGTCCTCGACGAAATCTCCTCGTCGAATTCCTGCCACGAACGCGTCTATTGCTCTCTCGTCAGATATATCCTCTGCCGAGTTTTTAATAATGTTCCACCTCTGTATATATTTTCTCATCGATTCGTCGTGTTTCTGCCTGCACGCCCTCAGCTCTTCCAATGACGCGGGTTTCTTGCAGGTGGATCGGAAGTTCTTCACGAAGATATCCTCGAAACTATCCCAGCTGTCGATGGAACCTGGGGGAAGCTTCTTTATCCAAGATCGCGCGGCACCGCTCAAGTGTACTTGGATGCTTTGCATGGCTGTTGCTCTGGTTCCGCCTACCAACTTCACCATCTCGAGGTAATCAACGAGCCAATCCTCGGGATCTTGTAGGCCGTCGAATTTCTTGAAATTTTCGGGTAACTTAAACCCTTTCGGGACTCGAGTTTTTCGAACTCGTCTTGTAAAGCATGGTAACCCGCACATATCTTCATCGGCGACTTCTGGTGACTGCCGATGTTCTCTTCTTTCTTGTCGCGCTCTATCCACCCTTGCCTGTGCTGTCGTATCCCTTGCTCCACTTGTCCTTGGTGGATCTTCCACTGCTGTCGTGGGTCGTGGACTATTTTGTCTTGGAGTTCCTTCGGGAGGTGTAGCTGCAAACGCTGTTCCCATGACTCCAACTCCAGCCATTGCCATATTAAACAATGCTTCTCTCGGGTCCCCGGGGGGTGGTCTGGACGCAAGGATATAAGCTTGCGTTGCCATGTATCCAGCTTCTGGTGTTTTTGGGATGATATTTCCCCTGGTATCAATTGTCATGAAGGACATGTCGAGATTTTTGAATTATGTTGCCTCTCTCTGCTTCGGGTATATTTTGCAGCCGAGATCTTGCTCTCCTCCGAGCTTCTCTGTGACTATCTCCCGAAGTTCCTGATTGTCGACTGAGCTCTGCTCGACGCCTGCTTGACGCGGATTTTGCCTCTTTTCTTCTATTCAGGGATGCTGTCTCTTTTTCCAGCTCCCTACTCACACGAGCAAGTCTATATTGATAGGCTTGTAATTCTTCTGCAGTAGCAGTGGTGGTCATTGGTTCTGAACCATCCATGGCTCTTGCAGCCCTATCCCACGCTGCTTGTGGGAGTTGGACTCTTTCGCGAGGTGAAGACCGGACATATTTAGTGCCTATGCCTCTTCTGAAATCAGCGGGATCGACGTATGGGTTTCCCAAATCATCGAAAGCCTCTGACGTCTCTGGTTCTGCTCGGCTTGCCTCTTCAATTGCATAGACTTGATGATATTTTGAGTATTGATTTTTGTCGCGATTGGTGACACCATCATAGATATTGGTGAAGACCTTTCCGATGGCAGCAGATTTGTCGATGAAGTTGGAGCTGTCGACGTTGTCGGAATCGCGGCTTATAACGGAGTCCGCAGACGACTCGAAAGATGTGTCGCTGAAGATCTTGGCGAGCTTTCCGCTTGCCTTGGTGTCGACGAAGCGCGGCGACGAAAACTCCTCATCACTCGATGAAAAGCCAGAATCGATCGCTGAAAATTCCGACGAGATCGGAACTTCGAGACGATAGTATCCTATTTGTTGACGCCAAATCGGAATTCTCCGAACGTCATGACGATGGGCTCCTCCAGATAGGCACATGCATCCAAACGGGAGGGCGGGTGAGGAATAAAATCGACTAGATCAGTTTTTTCCCGTTTACCTCGATCCATCGCATTGCTAGCCACCGACGAAGTCGACGATTCTGGACGTGCCATCGAGATCAGTTCCTTGCAACCTCTAATTCCCACAGACGGCGCCAATTGACAAAGGATTAATTTGTCAATGCCTACTGATTGTAGACTAGGGTTTTGCTAGAAGTAGAGGGCAAGTAGATCTCGAAGGTTTCAGCCGAAAAGTACTCGCTGATTGTAAAAACTAGGGTTCTGTTGACAATAGATTCGATCATTTCTTTGTCCCTCGACTCCCCTTTATATAGGAAGTGGAGCCGAGGGTTTTCGTAATACACAAGTTACAGAGTTCGGGAGGGTTTCGTATCCATCCCGTAAAATTACAAGTCTATGTTTTCTAATACAATCTATCTTTCCTTAACACTAAATGGGCTTCCGAATCTTCTTACTCTTCGAGTCCTGGGCCTTCAATAAACCCCAGGTACCACCTTCGGCAGGCCCATTGGGGATGCCTATGTCAGGCAGTACCCTAAAACAGAACACCACTATGGCGGATTTTACGGACCCGGCCATGGCTAGTCTCAAATCAGCCATGGACATTTTCGTGATTCATGCATGAATAATCGAACCTGACCGCGTCCAGAGTCGTCTGGTAGATGTGCCTTTTGTTTACGGTTCTGTTGATTTGGTGGTGCTTGTGCTGCGGATAGATCTTTAGGTGGTTCACAACACTTACAGATGCTTTTGTTGCTTCGGTGACTTGATTTTTTTGAACTTATTGTTCTCCTATATCCTTAATTCTTACCGTTTTCACATGTACTGAAATCTCTTTTTCCTTTGATAGGACATGTACTGAAATCTCGTAGCTGCGGCTGTAATCTTGCCCCATGTTCTGTAGTTATTTCAATTGCTGGTTCTATGTTTAAATCTCTGTAGCTTGTGGGGAAACTGCTAAGAGATTCCATGAGCCTGTACTTGCTGACATTTTTTGAACCGCCAATGCAACTAAGGATGTGCCATTTTATGTATTAGGCCAGCATTAGTTCTTGCATAGATTGCACTAGAAGAGAAGGGGCGTGTGAGGGGTTGTAAACAACCTCGTATCCTTATGTTTCAGCAATCGGCATTCGTTTGGTGCTCAGCTAGCTGCAAGCCCTTTCTCCAGACTTCTTTTGTTTGAAATGGAGGCAAGTGCTTTGGCTCAATCTATTAATTAAGAAGAAAAGATCGCCCTTTCTGCAGACCAATGAACTGCATTCATCATAAGGAACATGATGGTCATCGCAGTGCTGGTGTTCAGTTCTACAATCACAAAAGCAAAACGTAACAGAAAACATCACAAAAACGGATGAAGATTTCCTCCTATAAATGAACCCGATCAGAGAGCCTGTTAACTAAACAAAATGCCATCTGTTGCAGAATGAGCCTGATGCAGGTATCCACCAGCTACTGCCGCTCTGTGCAGCAGAATCCTTCCATGCTCCATCATAATACCAATCAAGTAAAGAACAAACTTCTAAAAACTTATTCATAATTTCGCTTCTCTACAATATGTTCTCTAAAAAATGAAAGAAAGAATGCTACGCTGTTATATGTACCCCGGGCTTTTTTCGAGGTGGATGTACCCCGGGCTTCACTCTTCAGTTTACTGGGCAGAGCTCCTGCAACTTGTTATGGGAGAAAAACATGGCAGAATAAAACATGAGTATAAGATGTCACATCATAAGCTCAGGTTGTACATTACTTGAGATTTCACTACTTGTTATGCTCGGCTAATGATGAATGATCTGATATCATGTACCATTGAAGTTCTCACTGACAGCAAGCAGGCCTGTTTTTTGACAAACAAAGAAGATCCTCGCAATCACAAACGATGAATAGATCTAAAGGATGACAAGAATCTCAAATCTTGACAGAAAAGTTTGATACATATATATTCATATTCATCGATTCATGTAGCATAATACAATATTTGTACAGGGATAAACGAAGGCATAAAATGCTAGGATTTTTACATAAGACAGAGGCAGGCAATGTCGACAAGACGCCTAGTATCGACCCAAGGCTCGCTGAATCCTCCTGCGGCTGATCCGACTGGCGCGCAAGGAGCACGTGCTGGCGCCGCTTCTCTGGTACGGGTGATGGCGGCGGTGGCACGGACGCGACTCGTCGTCAGACACCTGGGGCGACGGAGGCGGCGTGCTGGGCGTGTAATCCGGCGACGCGGCGTGACTTGGAGGAGTCGACGGAGTGTAGTACGGCGACGCGCGTGACTCGGCGTCAGACACCAGGAGTGATGAAGGCGGTGTACTGGGCGTGTAGTCCGGCGACGCGGGGTACCTTGGAGGAGTCGACGGAGTGTAGTCCGGTGACGCGCCGTGGCAAGAAGGCGTCGACGGAGTGTAGTCAGGCGATGCAGCGCGACCTGACGGCGTCAGTGGCGTGTAATCCGGGGACGACGGAGGCACCATGAGGAAAGCGAGCCGCGACGAAGGGCTCGACGGCGTGTAATCCGGCGACACGGCACGCAGCGAAGGGCTCGAGGGCGTGTAGTCCGGCGAACCCATGCGCAGCGAAGGGCTGTATGGCGTGTAGTCTGGCGAACCGGCATGCAGCGAAGAGCTCGATGGCGTGTAGTCTGGCGAATCCGCGCGCGGCGAAGGGCTTGAAGGCGTGTACTCCGCGGACGACGAGGTGCAGGACTCGTCGAAGTCCAAGAAGAAGGGGGCGCCCGTTGACGATGGCGAGTAGTCTGGTGAATCCGCACGCGGCGAAGGGCTCGACGGCGTGTAGTCCGGCGACCCCGCGCGCAGCGAAGGGCTCGAAGGCGTGTACTCCTCGTAGTACTCCACATACGACGGGCTGTAGGAGGAGTCCAAGAAGAAGAGGGCGTCCGTCGACGAAAGCATCACGCCGCGCTGGGACGGCGGCGAGGGCGCACCCGGCGTGTATGACGGCGGCGTTGAGAGGGAGTCGGCGCTGGGGCAGAACTCTGACGCGAGCGCCATCATCGTGCTGGATCGCTCTTGCTCGTTCGCTCGCTCGTGTGGCGATCACAGAAGTGGAGATTGGCGAGGAGGAAGGCCGCGATCGAACATTTATCAGGTTGGTCGCGTGGCATGCACGCACCGATTTCATCCGGAAGTCGGATCGGATTCGGATCTCATTCGGGGCGGTCGCGTGTACCGGCTAGTGCAGTCGTAGTACACGATGATGGGGGTGGCTGGCGCGTCCGCCATGGTCGATCTGTCTTCTACGATCGGATGCCCGGTGAGCTGCGCGCGCAACCTGGGCATCGGCGTGTTAATCAGTAGGGCACTCGTCTCCTTCATCGGCCGCGTCAACAACAGCGGCCACAGCTGGTTCGACTACTTCTACTCTCGTCGCGGGCATCAATGCCGGCGGGCTCATGCTCTACCTCTTGTTGGCTACAACAACCGCAAGAGGATCATGATCATCTGATCGAGTGAGTACTGGGGATGATCACTTGAGGTTACGGCACACGATTGTAAGGCACACGATTGTAATGCATCCATTATTCATTATTAGGTAGGAAAAACAAACATCTTCTATTAAGCACGTACTTTTTTTTCCGACAAAGAGTATATATTAATATCACTAGATACCAATCACACTCAGCCTTTACAACAACATATTATCCTAGCGGCATTACAGATCTATACAAAAAAATTACAGAAAAAGAAAAGTTATCCATTCCTTGAAACAACAATACTACCTAACTCCATCAAGGCAACACCATAAGTCCAACTTCATCATAAGCGACATCCCCAAGAAGAAAACAATGCATTATCGTCGTCGTCGGCCGATCATAGATTTAAGGTTTCCACCCTGAAGAAAGTTCTCACTCTCAAAACAATGCCCTCAACAAAGACATTGTCAGACACAACTAATTAATGATAGACCTTAAATTTTCACCATGGAAGGTAATACTACGAACTTCTCCTGTGCAGTCACTCCTACTTGCATGCCGTTGCTCCAATTCACAAATCACCAAGCCAATTCCTTATCGCCACTTAGACTCGAACCACCCTTGCTAGTCCTCAGATCTCGGCATCCATGAAATTCTTCGCCAGCACCATGGAACAAGAACATGCTCTGTGATATTAACAACCAGCATAACTTCGAAGAGCTCCCTGTGAACCCAAACGGTCAGAATAAAACACGGATGAGCACTACCGAATTCCACCCGATCCATCAATCTCCAGGCATGAGTTGCACAGTGGAGTTCGTCGGCGGAGCCTTCCGAAAAATGCCACTGCAGTACGGGCGGAAGTGTAGATCACCCGTCAGAGGGAAGAAGTTACTCGGTCCGGATCTTGTCCAAGAGGCTAATGAGAAGGTAGAGATGATTCGGAAATGCGTGCTAACCATGCAGAGCAGACATGAGTGTTATGGGGAGGGGAGAGATTTGGAAAAAAAAAGGAAGGAGATCGCGTCTTCCTTTCAAGTCTTCCGCTCGGCCGTGCTCTAGATAAATAAGAACTATGTCTTCTACGCACAAAGAAAGAGGCCTACTAGTTGGAAATGTTTAGTCCAATTTCTATAATATCTCGGGTGAATACGGTCGCTTCATTATTTCTCCGAGAAAGGTCCAATTCATCTTTACGTGAGATAAACCCTAGGATCGCCTCCTTTATTTGATCCAAGCTAGGAGCTCCCATGCCACCAACCGGAAGTAGAAGAGAAGATGATCATGCCTGCCACCGAAGCAGCCCGCGAGGATCAAAGCACGCAATTGCCGCTGCATTCACATGCCCAGAATGGATCCAGGCCAGACCCGATGCAGCCGCCTCCTGCCATGGAAGCAGCACGTCCGCATCGCCGAGGAGATCCTCGTCGATCCGCACCAGCGCCGCCACCACACACCTCCTCCTCCACGCGCTGCCAACCGCACGCGCCCACCGCCATGAGTCGAGGATCCGCCTCACCGCGGCTACATGCCCCCTCTGTCGTATTGGCGAGACGGGCGTCGCCACCGCCAGCGTTGGCGGCAGCGCCCTAAGAGTGTGGCGGTTAGGGTTTCGGTGGGTTTGTCTGCGGGTGTATTCGCGTGCCTCCAGGCAGATAATAACATGTAGAAAAGGAAATTGATGGACCCTAGCTGCCACCTACCATGAGCTAGCTTGGGTGTCCAAGATGATGACGCGCTCATTCATCCGAGCATAGGATAAGATGCAATCATGCATGGAGCAGTTGCTCGCAGTGATGTCATTGCACTACTACTATTCTTTTATTCTGAAGATACGTGATATTCTGGAGGACTGAATTCTGAATTGGTGCCTAGAATATTGGCATTGCAAATCGATCTTGTCCTGAATCCTGATCGAGATAATTCAGCTTGGTAAGATGAATCATGTTACGAGACACCAAAGCCTGTGCTGAGCTGTGTTGCGTGTACTGAGCTTTTTTCTTTGAATGCTTAGCACCTGCAAGTGACCTTATTAGTTTTCCTGCCGCACCATGTTGTTGTCACAACTAACCCTGTTATGTTTTCCCCCATTCAGGCAGTCGTTCACTAGCGTAGCAGGCCCAAGACATGCAAACTGAACCTGCATGCATTCGACCGAGACCTCAGTCCCCCTTGTAAAAACTGTCCAATGTTGCAGTATCTATCTGTTTCAAAACCCAAGAGATAAGGGAAGTGCAATACTCCTTCTACATCGTACTTCTCAGTTCCAAATTAGTAGATCGACTGAAATCCAATTTCTTGGAAGAGTTTTCATCTACTTGCGCACGAACACAATTCTTGGCAGGTGAAAACCAATGGTTTCCCAAAGACGCAAGACGTTCATTTCCCGGTTTTCCCCACTTGATTAGCTTCATTTTTTTTTTTTGCGAAAGTTGATTAGCCTTCATGTTAACACTATCAATTGTAGGGACTAAGAACAAACACACGCTAAAGAAAATATTACCTCCCCCTGCTACTGGTTAGCTTACAGTTGACACAACCAAGAACCAAATATGTGATGGGATGGTAGGAGGACAGTTATACCCATGTCAAACCAGGCCGCATGTTCGAAGTCCATTTAGGAGGAATATTCAGTGGGAGACAATGTTTTCGTTCAGAAATTTGTGATAACTTCACCAATCTTGAAGCTTCGTGATCCCGGTATTCGATATGCGTTGTGATAGCGTGCGTGTATGCTGGAGGTGTGAGTGTGCGCGCGTGTTTGCGTCAAAAAATATTCACACTACCAATTGCAATGAAAATGCAAACTAATGTCCCGATTCCATGAAAACAAAAACGACTTCATCGGGTATTAGGATATGTTGACAAGCTTATCACCGTGATTCACTATGTAGGTGGCCATGCCAAGAAGCTTTGAAAGAGTTGTTATATCAAATTCGAGTTTTCTATCTAGTTTTTTTTTTCAAATTATTTATCACAATACCAAACTTTGTTGTTTTCCAAAAGAGAAAAGCATAGATGTGGAACTTTTATTTTTCCTGGATACATTCATGCCAACACCAGACGAAGGCCACACTTTTGGGTTGATAAAGCTGTGGAATCCACAAAATTCAATAAACAACTAAAGTTTCCTACTCCAGATACTCCTCCTGGTAGATCGAAGGAAAGAATCATGTGATGTGGCCAACCAATCTATCATTGATGCACCTTAAAAAGCATATATGGATCATATTGAAAAGATGGAGAGGTGGAGGCATGAAACATAATGTTTTTAGAGTGGTTTATTCATGAGGCCTACATCTATGGTGCATGACTACAAGCACTTCTCCCACCATAGCTCACGGCTTCTGGAGTATGGTCAAGGTGATTGCATGACCTCCATGTTTGTTGCATGTCGTGTCCTCTATTGTTCAGTAGAAAGACCACGACATAAATCGACACAAA
This sequence comes from Lolium rigidum, assembly GCF_022539505.1. Taxonomy (NCBI): domain Eukaryota; kingdom Viridiplantae; phylum Streptophyta; class Magnoliopsida; order Poales; family Poaceae; genus Lolium; species Lolium rigidum. The sequence goes on from NC_061509.1 coordinate 54,198,304, forward strand.
ATGCATCGTTGTGGTACCCATTGAATGAAGAGGACGGAGAGACACAATTTGAATATGAAGCACCTTCAAGTTGTGGGATACATAGGAAGAAGAAGGTCCACCAAAGCCTAGAAACATATATTAAGAGTATTCATCGCGCTAGATTGTATGTTTTAAGTTCTCATGTATGCCTATTAACACCGATGCTACTTTAATATCGAGTATAGTGTGCAGCTAGTTGATCATAAAAAAAAATACAGAAACAAGAAGACATATTTGAAAGATCCAATAAACAAGCACTAAAGATACAAGAACAAATGATTACATGCAATTCATAGACTCTAAAACTTTCTACTTTTCCTACAACTAAGAAATACAAAGCGTATGGTACTCTAGAATTTTCTATTTACCCTTACAACTAGATAGGCAAAAAGAAACTCTATAAAATCTCTATCGAGATATTTGCTAGAAAATACGCATTAGACTCTCTGCCAAGTATTTTAAAGATACTAAAATTATACCTAAATAGACACATAAACACTCCGGTTTATTCGAGTGCCACAAATTAATCCGTTGATGTGTGTGATTTTTTCCTTTTCCCTCTTACTGGATCTAGAGAGAATCGATTGAATAAAATGATTCATAATAAATAATGCAACAAAATTTAGAAATACCTCATGTAACTTTTTTAAACAACAAGTTAAATTATTTAAATTCCATTATGATGAAAAACCCTATAATTTGTATGATAGTAATATTGCATCTTAAATATTTAGGTAGAGTATACAAGTGGTCAAATTTGTTAAGTGTAATAGAAAACTATAGTTAAAATTATGCACAATGTGATTGGATTTGAAACCTAACGGCTGGAACTAGGTGAAATTGCATGTCTCTCCTAATTGGGTTTTGCTATTGATGACAACGGTTTTGTTGAATTAATTATTTTCCTAAAAACTGTAGGACTTAAATTATGATAACATTTGGTGAAATATTGCCCAAAAAGATTGAAGAGCTTCATGTATGTCCCACGATATTTCTCTCCGACGTTCTTTCAAAGAAGCATTTTATTGAAGGAGTTTGGGATCATATCATATTTATGGGGAGCACTAGCAATCGGACGCCGATCCCTGGCTATCCATCGGACCCTGTATTACCGTACAATATAAGTTGGAAGCAGATCATCCGATTCCCCTACATCATGTATTTGTGGGCCTAACGATTGTTGGCTTTGATTAGTTTCCTGGTAATAAGTGCTTCCCATAGAAAAGGTCAATCTATCCAAACAAATCGCTAATTTTTAGGAAATAAATTTGGCAAATTACAAGATCCTCGAATAATGGAAGCACTGTTGTATCCAACTAACAAATGCAAAAAAAAACTCGTTCAGTTTTTGTTTAAGTCCAATAATTTTTTGTGCCACCGAAGCATTGTTTTCGAATAATGGAAGCACTGTTGTAACTGGTAAATTTTGTCACAAGTGCAACTTACTTTTGCTTCCTACCAAGAAACTTTTGCTTCATTTGCCCGACGAGATTGCTTCCCAGATAACTAGAGGTTATATCGAAAGTATATTATTGCAGTGTAGAAAAGACACAAAAAAAAAATATATGTTTGCGCCGATATTGCTTCCAATAGAAAATTTGTTTCTACTGACAATGATTCACAAAAATCATACAATTTGATCCAAAATAAACGAAATTTGATCATCCTACAAAGGATATAATTTGATTCAAAATTAAAATATCTTCTGCTTCAAGTCATATCAGAATATGCTTCCATATAAGACAAGAATGGGTCACAGGGTTTGTGATAATGCCCAAAGTCCATCTCTCATGAAAATGACACATGCATGGCGAACACACCTACGAGATTCTAAAAGGACTAGTCAACATTGCGAACAGCGATGAAGTTGATGAACACGCCGACAAAACCATAGAAGCACATCTCACATGTGGACGAGCGCTTCCAAAGATGAGCACGAACAAGATCAGAGTGGAATATAAGGGCGGCGAGGACAATGTCGACAATGAACGTCAGAAGCTCGTAGATGACTTCCAAAAGCGACCTCATGCACCGCTACATGTAACCCTCCCCTGCCTTCTTGAGTGCCTTCTTGAGTGAGCACTGCTTTCGCCAGTGTGAAGAAACCGCTCGTTCCAGCGACGGTGCTTCTAATAGGAGAAATGTTGGACAACACTATATTGAACTCGGCATACTTGTCCTTGATGTCGTCGAAGCCGGCAGATAGCACTTCACTAAGAAAAAAAAGTAAACTAGAATGTGTCACTTGAATCTTGAGGAAAAGATAAGGACGAATGTATCAAACATGGGACAATGTTTAAAATACAATTATATTGACAATTTAAATAACACGCAAAAATGTATACTTTCGTAAAGAAATAAATACGTACTTTTGAGCATGCTTAACACATGCAAGTCGAACAGGAATGGTGTTTCCAGTGGCGGGAGGGTGATTAACGCGTAAGAACCTGCCCTTGGGAGGGGACCAACAACTATAAACGGTTGCTAATACCCCGTAGGCTGAGGAGCAAAAGGAGAAATCCGCCTAAGGAGGGGCATGCGTCTGATTAGCTAGTTGGTGAGGCAATAATTTACCAAGGGGATGATCAATAGCTAGTCTGAGATGATGACTCGCCACACTGGGACCGAGACACGACCACTCCTACGGGAGGCAGTAGTGGGGAATTTTCCGCAATGGGTGAAAGCCTGAAGTAGCAATGCCGCGTGGAGGTGGAAGGCCTACGGGTCGTCAATTTTTTTTTCTCGGTGAAGAAACAATGTTAGTACCATGTAAAAGCTTGGAAGCCTGAAACACAACTAGATACATATGAAGCAGGGATATTTCAAAGCGAGAGATTAGTGCTATCTCAGCATACATCTATTGGAGATATGCCCAAGAGGCAATAATAAAGTGGTTATTATAATATCTTTGTGTTTATGATAAATGTTTGCATACCATGCTATAATTGTATTAATCGAAACATTGATACATGTGTGTTATGTAAACAACAAGGAGTCCCTAGTAAGCCTCTTGTATAACTAGCTTGTTGATTAATGGATGATCATGGTTTCGTGATCATGAACATTGGATGTTATTAATAACAAGGTTATGTTATTAGTTGAATGATATAATGGACACACACCCAAATAAGCATAGCATAAGATTAAGTCATTAAGTTCAATTTGCTATAAGCTTTCGATACATAGATGCCTAAGTCCTTCGACCATGAGATCATGTAAATCACTTACACCGGAAGGGTACTTTGATTACATCAAACGCCATTGCGTAAATGGGTGGTTATAAAGATGGGATTAAGTATTCGGAAAGTGTGAGTTGAGGTATATGGATCAATAGTGGGATTTGTCCATCCTGATGATGGATAGATATACTCTGGGCCCTCTCGGTGGAATATCATCTGATTAGCTTGCAAGCATGTGACTGGATCACAAGAGATGACATACCACAGTACGAGTAAAGAGTACTTGTCGGTAACAAGGTTGAACAAGGTATGGAGATACCGATGATCGAACCTCGGACAAGTAAATTATTGCGTGACAAAGGGAATCGGTATCGTATGTAAATGGTTCAATCGATCACTAAGTTATAGTTGAATATGTGGGAGCCATTATGGATCTCCAGATCCCGCTATTGGTTATTGCTCGGAGAGGAGTCTCGACCATGTCTTCATAGTTCACGGACCGTAGGGTGACGCGCTTAAGGTTCAATGTCGCATAAGTAGATTTGGAATATGGTATGGAGATAAGTTTGTTCGGAGTCTCGGATGGGATCCAGACATCACGAAGAGGTCTGGAATGGTCCGGAGAATAAGATTCATATAAGGGAAGTTGATTTCTAGGTTTCGGAAAATTTCTGAATTTTTCCGGTGAAAGACCAGAAGGTTCTAGAAGGTTCCGGAGGGGTCCACCATGGGGCCCACGACCTAGGGGGGCCCACATGGGCCGAGGGGGTGCTGCCCAGCCCTAATAGGCTAGGCGCACCAAACCTCAAGGCCCAGGCCGGCCACTCCTTAGGGTTTCCCCAAAACCCTAAACGGGGGATCAACTTGGGGGGCAAGACTCCCCCATCCCCCTTGTGCCGCCGGCCCTAGATGGGTTTGGGGCGCAGGGGGGCCACCCCAGCCGACCCTCCCCCCTATATAAAGAGGGGAGGGGGAAGAGGGCCGACCCCAACCCTAGCCACCTCTTCTGGCCGCCCCTCTCCTCCTCCATACGCTGCTCCGGCTTAGGCGAAGCCCTGCAGTTCTTCCTCCTCCACCACCACCACCACACCGTCGTGCTGCTGGGATTCGGAGAAGATCTACCACACCTCCACTGCCCGCTGGAAAGGGGAGAGGACGGGCTTCATCGACACCGTACGCGCGACCGAGTACGGAAGTGATGCTGGATTGCAGCACCGGGACGATCGTCTACACCAACAACGAGATCTAATCTCGTAGGTTTTGGAATCTTCGAGGGTTAGTCTCACATTCATCTCATTGCACCGATCTCATAGATTAGATCTTGGCTTTTCCATAGATTAGATCTTGGATTTATTCGTCTTTGCGGTAATTTTTTTTTGTTTTCTATGCAACGAACCCATCAGTGGTATCAGAGCCGTGTCTATGCATAGATCTATTGCACGATTAGAACACAATGGTTTTTGTGGGCGTTGATGCTTTTGTTGTTTTTAGTTAGTGTACTTTGCATCTTGCGGGATGGTGGGATGAAGCGGCCCGGGCTAACTTTACATGATCGCGTCTCATGAGACTTGCTCCACGCTTGACATGCAACTTGTATTGCATAAGTGGCTTTGCGGGTTTTTGTCTCTCCCACCATAGTGAAGATTCCAATTTGCACTTTCTATTGACAACACTAGTATCACCGTTGTGGTTCATGTTCGTAGGTAGATTGGATCTCACTCGAAACCCCTAAACCACGTAAAATATGCAAACCAAATTAGAGGCGTCTAACTTGTTTTTGCAGGGTTTGGTGATGTAATATGGCCATGTGATGATGATTATATTTGATGTATGAGATGTTCATTATTGTAATATGGCAACCGGCAGGAGCCTAATGGTTGTCTTTAATTTTTGTTAAAGACATGCGTGTCTATTCATCATGTAATAACTTTATTTCAAGTAGTTGTTATAGTAGCTATAAGTGATGGACAACCATGAAGCGGCGCCACTGACCTTGACGCCATGCTGGTGATGATGGAGATCATGTCCGTGCTTTGGAGATGGAGATCAAAAGCACAAGAAGAAATGCCATATCATATCACACATTATGAATTGCATGTGATGTTAATCCTTTATGCATCTTATTTTGCTTAGATCGCGACAGTAGCATTATAAGATGATCCCTCTCACTAAATATCAAGATAATAAAGTGTTCATCCTTAGTATGCACCGTTGCTAAGATTTATCGTTTTGAAGCATCTCGTGATGATCGGGTGTGATATATAGATTCTACATGTGCATACAACGGGTGCAAGCCAGATTTGCACACGCGGATACTAAGGTTGCCTTGACGAGCCTAGCATGTACAGACATGGTCTCGGAACACGGGATACCGAAAGTTAGAGCATGAGTCATATGAATGATATGATGAACACTTTGAGTGTTCGCCTTTGAAGCTACATCTTTTCTCGTGAAGATCGGACTTGGTGTAGTGGATTTGGTTCGTGTAATCACTAGGACAATGTGAGGGATGTTGTTTTGAGTGGGAGTTCACCTAGTTAATTTAAGAATTAAAATTGAACTCATTTTATCATAAACTTAGTCTAAACTCTTTGCAAATATGTTGTAGATCATGGCGCCCCCCTCCATCAATTTTAACCAGTTCCTAGAGAAAAGAAAAACTTAAGAGCAATGGTAGCAACTTCACTGACTGGTTCCGTCATGTGAGGATTTTCCTCACTGGTGGAAGCCTGCAATATGTGCTCGATGCACCGCTAGGTCCCCCACCTGCACCTGCAGTATCTGAGGACGTAAAGAATGTTTACGAGACTCGGATGACTCGGTACTCCGAAGTTCAGTGTGCCATCCTGTGTAGCCTAGAGGCGGAGCTCTAAAAGTGTTTTGAGCACCACGACCCTTATGATATGATCCGTGAGCTCAAATCTATCTTTGAAACTCATGCGGCCGTGGAAAGCTATGAGGCCTCGAAACACTTCTTTGGCTGTATGATGGAAGAGGGCAGCTCCGTTAGTGAGCACGTGCTCGCTATGTCCGGGCACGCAAAGAAGCTCAGTGACTTGGGGATAGTGATTCCTAACCAGCTGGGTATTCATCGTGTCCTCCAATCACTGCCACCAAGTTACAAGAACTTCGTGATGAACTACAACATGCAGAACATGAACAAAGAGTTACCTAAACTCTTCTCCATGCTGAAATCTGCTTAAATGGAGATACGGAAAGAACACCAAGTGTTGATGGTCAACAAGACCACCAGTTTCAAGAAGCAGGGCAAGCCTAACAAGGGAAACTTCAAGAAGGGCGGCAAGAAAGTTGTTGCGCATCCTGAGAAGCCTAAGGCTGGCACTAAGCCTGATACTGTGTGCTATTACTGCAAGGAGAAGGGCACTGGAAGCGTAATTGCCCCAAATACTTGGCTGATCTGAAGAGCGGCCACATCAGGAAGAAAGGTATATTTGATATACATGTTATTGATGTCTATCTTACTGGTTCTCGTAGTAGTGCCTAGGTATTTGATACTGGTTCGGTTGCTCACATTTGTAACTCGAAACAGGAACTGCGGAATAAGCGAAGCTTGGCGAGGGACGAGGTGACGATATGATGCGCGTTGGAAATGGATCCAAGGTCGATGTGATCGCCGTCGGCACGCCCCCCTACATCTACCTTCGGGATTAGTTTTAAACCTCAATAATTGTTATTTGGTGCCTGCGTTGAGCATGAACATTATATCTAGATCTTGTTTAATGCAAGACGGTTATTCGTTTAAATCAGAGAATAATGGTTGTTCTATTTATATGAATAATATCTTTTATGGTCATGCGCCTGAGATGAATGGTTTATTCTTGTTAAATCTCGATAGTAGTGATACACATGTTCATAACATTGATGCTAAACGAATTAAATTGAATGATAATTCTACTTATAGGTGGCACTGTCGTCTTGGTCATATTGGAGTGAAGCGCATGAAGAAACTCCATTCCGATGGACTTCTTGAGTCACTTGACTTTGAGTCACTTGACAGATGCGAAGCATGTCTAATGGGAAAAATGACTAAGACTCCATTTTCTGGTACAATGGAGCGAGCCACAGACTTGCTAGAAATCATACATATCGATGTGTGCGGACCAATGAGTGTAGCGTCGCGCGGTGGTTATCGTTATGTTCTAACCTTCACGGATGATCTGAGTAGATATGGGTATACTTTATGAAACATAAGTCCGAAAATTTTGAGAAGTTTAAGGAATTCCAAAGTGAAGTAGAAAATCAACGTAACAATAAGATTAAGTTTCTGCGTTCTGATCGCGGAGGCGAATATCTAAGTTATGAGTTTGGCATGCATTTAAAGAAATGCGGAATACTTTCACAGTTGACACCACCGGGAACACCACAGCGCAATGATGTGTCCGAACGTCGTAATCGAACTCTCTTAGATATGGTTCGGTCTATGATGTCTCTTACCGATTTGCCGTTATCGTTTTGGGGTTATGCATTAGAGACAGCCGCATTCACTTTAAATAGGGCACCATCTAAATCCGTTGAAACAACACCGTATGAATTATGGTTTGGGCAGAAACCTAAGCTGTCGTTCCTTAAAGTTTGGGGTTGCGAAGCTTATGTAAAGAAGTTACAACCTGACAAGCTAGAACCCAAAGCGGAGAAATGCGTCTTCATAGGATACCCTAAAGAAACAATTTGGTACACTTTCTGTCACATATCCGAAGACAAAATCTTTGTTGCCAAGAACAAATTCTTTCTTGAGAAGGAGTTTCTCGCTAAAGAAGTGACTGAAAGAAAAGTAAAACTCGACGAGGATAATGAACCTTCTCTCGTAGATCAGAGTAGCGCAGTGCCGGAAGATGTTTCTGTGCAGCCTGCGCCGATAGGAGAGGAAGCAAATGATGATGATCATGAAACTTCGAACGAGGACACTACTGAACCTCGCAGATGGACGAGGGAGCGTACGACTCCTGATTGGTATGATCCCTGTCTAAATGTCATGATTATGGACAACAATGATGAAGACCCTGCGACGTATGAAGAAGCGATGATGAGCCCAGATTCCAACAAATGGCAAGAAGCCATGAAATCCGAAATGGGATCCATGTATGATAACCATGTATGGACTTTGGTAAACTTACTTGATAGCCGCAAGGCTGTTGAGAATAAATGGATCTTCAAGAGAAAAACAGATGCTGATGGTAATATTATTGTCTATAAAGCTCGACTTGTCGCGAAGGGGTTCCGACAAATTCAAGGAGTTGACTACGATGAGACTTTCTCACCTGTAGCGAAGCTAAAGCCTGTGAGGATTTTGTTAGCAATAGCTGCATTTTTCGATTATGAGATTTGGCAGATGGATGTCAAAACGGCGTTCCTTAATGGTGATATTGAGGAAGACTTGTATATGGTACAACCCAAAGGTTTTGTCGATCCTAAAAATGCTGACAAGGTATGCAAACTTCAGTGTTCCATTTATGGACTGAAGCAAGCATCCCGGAGTTGGAACCGACGCTTTGATAGGGTGATCAAAGACTTCGGGTTTGTACAGACTCATGGTGAGGCCTGTATTTACAAGAAAGTGAGTGGGAACTCTGTAGCGTTCCTGATATTATATGTAGATGACATATTATTGATTGGGAATGATATAGAACTACTCCGTACTAAGCAGTGTTAAAGGTTATTTGAATAAGTGTTTTTCAATGAAAGACCTTGGTGAAGCAGCGTACATTTTAGGCATCAAAATTTATAGAGATAGATCAAGACGCCTAATAGGGCTTTCACGGAGTACATACCTGGACAAGATTCTAAAGAAGTTTAGAATGGATGAAAGCAAGAAAGGGTTCTTGCCTATGTTGCCAGGTAAGGTCTTGAGTAAGACTCAAGGTCCGGTTACGGCAGATGAAAGAGAGAGGATGAGTAAGATCCCCTATGCCTCGGCAGTAGGCTCTATCATGTATGACATGCTGTGTACTAGACCGGATATCGCACATGCTGTTAGTTTGACCAGCAGATATCAGAGTGATCCAGGAATGGAACACTAGACAACAGTCAAGAATATCCTGAAATACTTGAAAAGGACTAAGGATATGTTTCTTTGTTATAGAGGTGACCAAGAGCTCGCTGTAACCAGTTACACCGATGCAAGTTGGAACACTGATCCTGATGACTCTAAGTCTCAGTCTGGGTACGTGTTTATATTGAATGGTGCTGAAGTAAGCTGGAGTAGTTCCAAGCAGTGCACGGTGGCGAAGTCTTCAACTGAATCTGAATACATAGCGGCTTCGGAGGCTTCATCGGAAGCGGTATGGATGAAGAGGTTCATTGTTGATATTGGTGTGGTTCCTAGTGCATTGGACCCGTTAGTCATCTATTGTGACAACATGGGTGCCATCACCAATGCAAAGGAACCAAGGTCACACAAGAAGCTGAAGCATATCAAGTTGCGTTTTCATTTGATTCGCGAGTACATCGAAGATGGTGAAGTAGAGATTTGCAAAGTACACACAGATCTGAATGTGGCAGATCCGTTGACTAAAGCTCTCCCTAGGGCAAAACATGACCAACACCAGAATGCCATGGGTGTTAGGTACCTTACAATGTAATCTAGATTATTGACTCTAGTGCAAGTGGGAGACTGTTGGAGATATGCCCAAGAGACAATAATAAAGTGGTTATTATAATATCTTTGTGTTTATAATAAATGTTTGCATACCATGCTATAATTGTATTAACCGAAACATTGATACATGTGTGTTATGTAAACAACAAGGAGTCCCTAGTAAGCCTCTTGTATAACTAGCTTGTTGATTAATGGATGATCATGGTTTCGTGATCATGAACATTGGATGTTATTAATAACAAGGTTATGTCATTAGTTGAATGATATAATGAACACTGATACGTCTCAAACGTATCTATAATTTCTTATGTCCCATGCTACTTTTATGACAATACTTGAATGTTTTATACATACTTTACATCATTATTATACATTTTCCGGCACTAACCTAT
>NC_061509.1:54208611-54256010 GCF_022539505.1 Lolium rigidum
TATGCAGGGGTGAACCACGGGGGCATCCCCAAGCTTAGAGCTTTCACTCCTCTTGATCATAGTATATCATACTCCTCTCTTGACCCTTGAAAACTTCCTTCACACCAAACTTCAAGCAAACTCATTAGAGGGTTAGTGCACAATTAATAATTCACACATTCAGAGGTGACACAATCATTATTTTCACTTCTGGACATTGCATAATGCTACTGGACATTAATGGATCAAAGAAATAAATCCAACATAGCAAAAGAGGCAATGCGAAATAAAAGGCAGAATCTGTCAAAAACAGAACAGTCCGTAAAGACGAATTTAGAAATGGCACCAGACTTGCTCAAATGGAAAAACTCAAAACTAATGAAAGTTGCGTACATATCTGAGGATCACGCTCGTAAATTGGCAGATTTTTTCGAATTTTCTACAGGGAACTGTGCCCAGATTCGTGACAGACAGCAATGCTGTTTCTGCGCAGCGATCTCAAATATAACATCAACTTTGACATAGAAACTTTACTTGGCACAAAAACATGATAAGGAGAGGTTGCTACAGTAGTAAACAACTTCCAAGACTCAACAAAACAAAAAATTGCTGTAGGTAAAAACATGGGTTGTCTCCCATAAGCGCTTTTCTTTAACGCCTTTCAGCTAGGCGCAGAAAGTGAAAATCAAGTAACATCGAGAGACGAAGCATCAACATCATTACCAGGGGTGTTGGGAGTTTTCTCAACCAAGCATAGTATATTTGATATATAAGTTTTAGCGTCTCCCTTTTCATTAGTCTTAGGCTTGCTACTCTCATCGAACAAATTTTCAGGAACAAGCCAAGCATAGTTATTTTCTAGTGCATCATTCATAGCTAGGAGTTTACATGGTATTGGTGCTTTGATCTCCCCACCATCATTAATATTATTAGTGTACCTTATTCTATCCATGTCCATTTTTTCAAGGAGACCAATAAAATTGGTATGAGAACCTAGCATATTAAATTTAGCAAAAACCTTTCTAGCCTCTCTTGCTAGACCACCAAATTCTCTAAGAAGGGTTTCTAAAACAAAATCTTTCTTTTCCCCTTCTTCCATATCACCAAGTGTAAGAAACATGTGTTGGATTATAGGATTGAGATTAACAAATTTAGTTTCCAACATGCTAACTAAAGCAGCAGCAGCAATTTCATAGGTAGGTGCAAGTTCTACCAAGTGTCTATCTTCAAAATCTTCAGTAATACTAACATGATTGAAAAATTCTTCTATATTATTTCTCCCAACTATGGCCCCACGTCCTACCGGTATATCTTTTGTGGTGAAATTAAAAGGAAACATGATGCAATAAGCAAAAAGTAAACTAGGCAAACAAAGTAAAGACGAGTAACTAATTTTTTTTGTGTTTTTGATATAGAGAGCAAGACAATAAATAAAGTAAAACTAGCAACTAATTTTTTTTGTGTTTTGATTTAGTGCAACAAACAAAGTAGTAAATAAAATAAAGCAAGACAAAAACAAAGTAAAGAGATTGAGAAGTGGAGACTCCCCTTGCAGCGTGTCTTGATCTCCCCGGCAACGGCGCCTAGAAATTTAGCTTGATACGCGTAGATGCACACGTTCGTTGGGAACCCCAAGTGGAAGGTATGATGCGTATAGAAGCAAGTTTCCCTCAGTATGAAACCAAGGTTTAATCGAACCGAGTAGGAGCCAAGAAGCACGTTGAAGGTTGATGGTCGCGAAATGTGATGCGGCGCAACACCAGGGATTCCGGCGCCAACGCGGAACCTGCACAACACAACCCAAGTACTTTGTCCCAACGAAACAGTGAGGTTGTCAATCTCACCGGCTTGCTGTAACAAAGGATTAAACGTATCGAGTGGAAGATGTTTGCAAAGTAAAAAGTAAAACACAATTGCAGTAGATTGTATGCTATGTAAAGAATAGGACCGGGGTCCACAAGTTCACTAGAGGTGTCTCTCCCATAAGATAAAGCATGTTGGGTGAACAAATTACAGTCGGGCAATTGACAAATAGAGAAAGGCATAACAATGCATATACATGATATGATAAATATAGTGAGATTTAATTGGGCATTACGACAAAGTACATAGACCGCCATCCAACTGCATCTATGTCTAAAAAGTCCACCTTCAGGTTATCATCCGAACCCCTCCCAGTATTAAGTTGCAAAGCAACAGACAATTGCATTAAGTATGGTGCGTAATGTATTCAACAACTACATCCTTAGACATAGCATCAATGTTTTATCCCTAGTGGCAACAGCACATCCACAACCTTAGAACTTTCTGTCACTGTCCCAGATTCAATGGAGGCATGAACCCACTATCGAGCATAAATACTCCCTCTTGGAGTTAAGAGTAAAAACTTGGCCAGAGCCTCTACTAGTAACGGAGAGCATGCAAGATCATAAACAACACATGAACAATAGATTGATAATCACCATAATCATAGTACTCACTATCCATCGGATCCCGACAAACACAACATATAGTATTACAGATAGATGATCTTGATCATGTTAGGCAGCTCACAAGATCTAACAATGAAGCACAATAAGGAGAAGACGACCATCTAGCTACTGCTATGGACCCATGGTCCAGGGGTGAACTACTCACTCATCACTCCGGAGGCGACCATGGCGGTGTAGAGTCCTCCGGGAGATGAATCCCCTCTCCGGCGGGGTGCCGGAGGCGATCTCCAGAATCCCCCGAGATGGGATTCGCGGCGGCGGCGTCTCTGTAAGGTTTTCCGTATCGTGGCTCTCGGTGCTGGGGGTTTCGCGACGGAAGCTTTAAGTAGGCGGAGGGTCAACGCGGGGGCCACACGAGGGGCCCAGGGGGTAGGTCGGCGCGGCCGGGGCTTGGGCCGCGCCGGCCACCCTCCCGGCCGCCTCGTGGCCCCACTTCGTTAGGTCTTCGGTCTTCCGGAAGCTTCGTGCAAAAATAGGACCCCGGGCGAAAGTTTCGTCCAATTCCGAGAATATTTCTTTACTAGGATTTCTGAAACCAAAAACAGCAGAAAACGACGAATCGGCTCTTCGGCATCTTGTTAATAGGTTAGTTCCAGAAAATGCATAAATATGACATATAATGTGCATAAAACATGTAGGTATCATCAATAAAGTAGCATGGAACATAAGAAATTATCGATACGTTGGAGACGTATCAAGCCTCCAATTTGTGCCTCAACCACTAACGCAGCATGTCCCGGCTTTGGGATTGTCATCGGGTGATCTGTCCTGCTGAACGTGATGCTCTGGGATGACCAGTCGATATACTCAGGGATGTTTGCCATGATGCTTTCCGCTAGGTTGATTTCTTGGGTGGGCTTCTTCATCTCCCTTCTCGAAACGCCAGTCCTGTGAATCATGCTCATCTGCCCACGAGGTGGTGGAAAGGATTCATTGGATTGTGAGGCTGAACCTGCTGGACCTGGTGCTGAGGTGGTGGTGGTGGTGGCGGTTGCTGCTGCTGCTGCTGAATGAGCTTCTGCATTTCAGTGAACTGTCGACAATCTCTGAGCAGGTGGCTTGACTTCTTCTTATTGTCTTTAGAGTCAATGTATGCGTGCAGATAGCAAGGTGCATTTATCTGTTCGGCAAAGGGTAACTCGAGCGTCCTCTGAGGTCGTGGCTTGTAATTGCTACGGTTCCCAGAGTTGCTCCGGTTACCATCCTGCCGATCATCTCGTCTGTCATCATACCGATCGTCTTGTCGATCAGAATATCCAGCAGCTACCAAGTTGTTGTCATCATAACTGCGGTCTTTCCTCTTTTTGCGACGATCCCTGCGCCCACCCGAATCGTTCTTCGGCTGATCGTCGTCTTCATCGTCACTGCGCTGCCGTGGTCTTCGTACATTGTCTTCGCCATCAGCCCAGCTGTTGGCGATCTCCATCAACTTGGTTATGGTCTTTGGCTTCTTGCGTCCAAGTTCTTCTATGTAAGTTTCACGTCGGATGCCATCACTGAAGGCATCGATTGCCCTGTCAACGGAAACATCTTCGGCAGCGTTCAGGAGTTTAGTGAATCTCCCGATGTATGCGGGCATCGACTCTTTCGGCTTCTGCTGGAAATGCCGCAACTCTTCGATCCCAACAGGTCTCTTGTACGTTGCCTGGAAGTTAGCGACAAAAGCATCCACCAGGTCGTCCCATGACTTGATAGATCCGTTCGGCAGGCCCCTCAGCCAGGCTCGTGCCGAATCTTTCAGGTAAAGCTGCAAACACTGCATTGCCGCTATCTGGTTTCCTTTGTGTAGGATCACAGTCTGCAGGTAATCATCTATCCATGATCTTGGCTCCTGCTGTGCATCATATTTAGCGATGTCAGTAGGGGTAGGTTTAAACTTCTTGGTGGCATCGTTTCTCGAATCTTGTAACTCAAGCAGTCGGCCCCCCTTAGCTCGCCATCATACTCCTCGCTTTCCTCTGAGGCGTCACTGTCGTATTCCCCCCTCGCAGCTCGCCGTCGTCTGGCTTTATCAATTCTTCTCTGGGTGATCTCGTCTCGAGCGTCCCTTGAACGGTGTTTTGAACCTCCGGCTTGGGGCGAGGCTTTTTCTTTCCGTGGAATCAGTTTATCTCCCAGGATTGCGAGGCTTTCTAGAGCGCCCCGATGAGCTTGGACCATAGAACCTTCGGGTTGTTGGTTGACGAGGTACGCCGCGAGGTTGGCAGTTGCTGCCTCGACGGTTTTTGGCCTCAGCATCCCTGCGGTATCCGTGGTCATGAACGACCTGGATAAGTTTGATGTTATTTCCCTAGCATCATCTTCCGAAAGCCTGGATAATCTCGATCGGTGTTTCCCCGCACCTTGACTGTTTCGGGAGGCGCTTCCTCGCGAGCCCCTTCGACGTTTGCTAGATCGTTCTGCTGCAAGCAAGCGTTTCTCGAGGGTGGTTTGCTCGAGTGACAGGCGCTCCCGATTCTTATCCAATATTTCGCGAAAGGCGTTGAGGGTTCCAACAGAAGTTCCAGCGGGGAGTGGTGTATTATTAAGCACGGCTGCCCTGGCAGCTGCCCATTCTTCCTCTGCGATGGTGTAGTCGCTACTATGGTTACTGACACTGTTTCTGAAGCTTCGTCGTCTGCTGGAGCGTGGGGTGTGCTCGCCTTCTCCCCCGTTCCTTGCGTTTCCTGTGTTATTGGCAGCGTAGACTTGGTGGCGTGCTGTTCTCCAGGAGCCTCCCTTGACGATGCTGTCGACGCTGTCCTCTCCCGATGAATACTGGGCGCTACAGATGAACGGCGTGCCACTCAAACCCAGCCCGTGCCTGGCGTCGCAGTTCAAACAATAATACGAGGTCATCTCTGATGGCACGGGGTTGTCGGATCCGACCGACATTGAAGATGTCGATCGACGAGTCGATGGTGCGGACGAATCAGCTGAATCTGTTAGCCCAGCCGAGAGGTCGATCGATGATGACATGATCGGCCCTACGGCTGATGAGGGTAACTTCTTGGGGACGTACGGCTCTAGCAGTTGGAGGATTCCTTCTGCGTTGACGTTGTAGTGGACGCTCCCGACCGTCATCTCCATGTTCCCTTGCAAACCCGAAAAAGTCGAGCGAGAAGAGTCGTTGTGCGGGGTGAACTCGTAGGAGCCGAATCGAATCAGGCTCCCCAAGATCGGTGATGATGATGGTGTCGACGAAGCTGTCGACGACATGGTTGGATCTGCCGATGACGGATCTTGTGCCGACAGGGTTCCCACAGACGGCGCCAATCGACGAGGGTGCTCCTCGACAATGCCCTCCGATTGGGGCTTAGGGTTGATGGAATCCTATAGGCTGACACGAGACATCGGTTAATAGACAAGCGGGGAAAGCAATTACCCAGGTTCAGGGCCCTCGATGAGGTAACACCCCTACGTCCTGCCTGTTTGATCTTGATTATGCAAATATTGGGTTACAATGGGGTGCCGAAGGTTTCGGCTGTGTTCTCATTGAGAGGCTAAGTGCTACGGCGACCTAGCTCTAGACTTGCGGTGGCTAAAGTTGCTAAGATTGATTGTGTCCCTCGGCAGCCCCTCTCCTGGCCCTTATAAAGGGGGCCAGGTCTCAAGAGATCTACACGAGTACGACTAGGTTTACAAGAGACCTAGCTCTAAACTTTCCTTGTTTGATTGATCTTCGTCTTGGTCTTCAAGGAATCTTCTTCAGCACCGACCTAGTGGCCCACCTTGCCTTCGGTTGTCTTCATGGGCCTCCAGCTGGGCTACATGGGATAGATCAATACCAGTTACCCGAAGGGTAATGCCCACGTCATCAATCCTCTGAACATGTGGGAGAACTTCAGAGGAGAGGGATTGGAGGAGGTACCCAAGGACAATCTGGCCACGGGCGATCCAATCATTATACGCCAGGTTGGGTTCTGTTTCCGCCGGTTTGTTGGCGGCTTTGTCGTCTGGCTTGGTCTCCAGCACTTCCGGCGGCTCGACGTCAGTTCCGATGAGCAGACCGACGAGGCGAGCGCCGCGGATTGGCGGAAGCACTTGTGCACGCCATCCAGGATAGTTACTGCGGGTGAGTTTGTCGGAGGGTGGAGCGCCCAGATGGTACGTCGGAGGAGCCGACGAGGAGGACGCCATGGCCACGGCAGAAGGGTGGGCGACAGGGATGAATCGATTCAGGCTTGTTTCAACGATCAGCGAAGGCGGCGAAGAAGCCGGCCTAATACCATGAAAAACATAGAACGGGTAGATGCAACGGGTCTACTCGGTTGATCACCGATGCCCTCATATCTCGTATACTCCAGATAACCCGTCTCTATCACTATCTCCAACACCTTGCACATGGGCAGTTCGTGGGCTGACATCTCATGTAGGATTGTTCTTTCTACTTGGGCCTAATCAGTCCAACTTTAGCTTCAAGAGTTTTTTTAGACATCGGAAGCCAACAAGTTCGAGTGTGATGGTATCAGAGAACCCTAATATACATATTACATCTCTCATTATCACAATTCTCCTTTGCTAAAACATGTGTAACCTTATTGGTCTCCGAATTTGATCTCCTAGTCCTAAAAGCTCCCAAGAAGCGTCTTTATCTCCTTGACCAACAGATCATGAATTGAACGGCCCAACTCCTTTGCCCTAAGCTTCAAGAGTCTCTAACACAGGTACCCCCTCCAATGCACAACTTGCCTAGCCTAAATGGCCTCATTTTGCACATAAGTAAACCCCAAAGCCAAGTTCAGCGGTGATCAAAGTGTACATTGCATGCCAACTAAAGCCTTTTATGTAATTGATATGTTGCATTTGAGACGCTTGTCATAGTGTTATTGTTGAGGGTAAATTTAATTGTGCTTATAAATATCAGCTTGATCGACAATGTAATTGTTTATTGTATTCGACTTGCACAAAGAGCATAAATTGTCTCTTGAACACTAATACAAGGTGATTTCTCCGTAATGTATGTTTGTAGTTCAAGACACTTGAAAGGCATAGTTAAAAATGTTAACGAGGGAAAGCATGTTTGTTCTACGAATAATTAAAAGACACATTCGCAAAATATTTTTTAAACCACAATTCAGTATGATAAGCACATCAAGTTTAAACATGTATTTTTCTCGTATGCGAAATTGTTATTCAACCACATGCAAGCAAAATTAGTAGCCTGGCCACTCACATACATAGGCATCAAGAGACGAGCAATAGCTTAGCTATCAAAGGATGTCATGCTCTCAAGCATAGAAACCAAATCCTCAAGGTCGGAAGCAACCTTATCCCCATCGGTACTAACACGAGACATACCTTCATTCATTCGTGCAAACACAAGTTGAGATATCCGGACGTTCACCGCGTAGCTGGAGATGAGCTGAATGATTGTGAAAGGAGGACGAGCATAAGACGTCGAGATGAGATCCAAAGAACATATGCCTTGAGAAACTCTCTCTTCTTTCATGTCTACGAGATCAAACTTGTAGATGTAAATGGAGAGATCTATGGATCTTATGTAGTAGATGCAATTGGCTTCCATTGATGTGAACTTCTCTGCATTAACAGCCAGGCACCTACGATAGCCGATGAAGAAGGCAAGGCTTCCAATGCTCTTCACGGGCTCGAGCAAATCTCTCTCACTGTCCATCTTGAAAACCTCCACGTGTTGCTGCAGCTTAAAGATGACAAACACCTGTCCAGCGAACTTCACCAGGAAACAACGGTTCGGATGAAATATGTGAGGATTATAACGAGAGATTTCATCGAGGATGGCGTCAGGGTGCATCTCAGAAGGTTGAACGCCGAACATCCCCAGATGGAAGATCTTGTTGGCCATAGCATCTGTTATCTGCGGCACCGATGCATCTTCACCGTCGGCGTACATACCACCTAGGACGGCTAGGCGGACCATAGGATAGTTTTCCTGGTGCTCGTACACTCTGAAACGTTCGCTGGTAGGATCAGCCCTGTATTGCGTACAAGATCTGTCAGAAATCAAGATGAGCGTGGGCTTGGAACCGAAAACAGCGGCGGCAACGTCTCCCTCCATAGGCACGGGCGTTCTGAAAAGAATCAGATGGCCCGTGAAAGGGTTTAGGACACGCGCCGCGTGGAGGTACTCCCTGTCCGACAGGACGAAGAAGCCGCCGGCAGTGGTAGCGATCACGTAGTAGTTCCGAAGCATAGGGAGCTCCTTGCGGACGACGCGGCCGGTGGTGGTGTTCACCAGGAGGCGTGTGTTGTTCTCGAAGACCTCGTCGAGCACGATCCACTGCCGGGGGCGAAAGCGGAGCTCCAAGGTGTTCTTGGGGTCGGCGGTGGCGGAGCGCCAGTCGCTGCAGACGGCGCGGAG
This sequence comes from Lolium rigidum, assembly GCF_022539505.1. Classification (NCBI taxonomy): domain Eukaryota; kingdom Viridiplantae; phylum Streptophyta; class Magnoliopsida; order Poales; family Poaceae; genus Lolium; species Lolium rigidum. The sequence continues at coordinate 54,217,402 of NC_061509.1, forward strand.
GTCCATGTAGTAGTCGATGTCATTGGTGGCCAAGAGGAAGTCGGCGATGCCGTTGATGAGGTCGGACGGGAGCGACGACCAGCCCGCTGCAGGTGCAGCCATGGTCGAAACTGGAAAGGATGAGAGATTTTGTGAAGGTGGAACTTCTTGGCAGGCGAAAGAACACGGGTGGTGATCGAAGGGGTTAAGTAGGGGAGGATAGACTGGTGTTAATGCAATGCAAACTTGGTTCAGATTCCAGCGTGATAATTGAACGGGCGTTGGGACTTCAACAGACTCCGAGGTCACGCAAAATGGTCGCTTCGTTTACCATTCTGGTTCTCGAATGGTTGATCTAAATTATTAACTCGTGCTTGACATAAATGACATTCATCATTCTAAATTTCTCCTAGATTCGGGAGTATCAAGTGTAGCGTTCTTCATAGATTCAGGAATATATCTCACACACATGGGGAAAAATGAAAAATGTTTTATTAAATTAAGTGGAGATTTGGTGTACATGGGCACCAGTAATTTTTTAAAGAAAAAAAATTATATTTCTGAGTTTCAAAAAATTCTGAAAAAAAATCAAAATATAGCTAGTGATGTATACCACACAACTGTCAATTGATTTAAGCTACAAAAATGAAAAGTCGTGCATTTGAGTATCAGATTTTGTTAATTCTGTGTAGTCAAAAGAATTTCGGTTGTGATTCCGCATGCTTGTAGGATATATTGTTGACAAAGTCCTGAAATGTTTTTATTTTGTAAAACTTATAGATAAGATTTATGGATTTTTTGACATAATAAGTGATACATAGTTTATCTGATGAGAGCTTTTCAACATCATATAAAGTCGATGGTAAAATGACTAATATTTCCCCTTTCCTAAAATACTTTGCATTTTTTCCAAACTCAAAAGTTGTAATATTTGACTATAAAAATATCGAAATCTACTATACCACTTTCTTTCTCCTTCGCTTTGCCCTTATCTCCCATTTGCTTCGATTTACAAGCGGCCCTAGAAAGGGAAAACTATTCTTGGGATTCTGATTCCCTGCCTCTCCCACCGGTCATCATTTGCTTCCCCATTGCTCCTCTTCTCCCTCCTCTACTTCGATTCAAAATCGAAAAAAGATGACAAAAGAGAAAATAAACAATATGACCCGGTAGGAAAAATTGGACCTGTTTTGGGGTGCCGGACGCGAGAATGTCAACCTTCTAACGGATTCCCACCACCTAGGTTCTCAATTTTGGGACTCCATCTAGAAATTAAAGCACCTGTTTCGCCTGGGGGCCAAACACTCGTGCGAAATGGGAAGGCGGCTAGTTTTTGGCAGGATTGGTGGCAGGGGTCGGGGTCCCTGTGCACCAGATTCCATGCGCTCTTCGCCATTTCAATCGACCAGAAGGCCTCTGTGGAGTCAGCCCGCCGCGGGGACGAGTGGCACCTTCAGTTTCGTCGTGAGATGGGCCTTGGGGAAAGGATCGAATGGGACAAATTGTCTCGGAAAGTGATGGTGCCCCTGCCCTATCTGAGTTGCAAGATGATATCTCCTAGGGGCTCGAACTTTCGAGAAGATTCTCAATTCGCTCGCTGTATCTTAAACTCTATCAGGGTATTCCCAACAAGCACTTCAGTGAACTCTAGCGGACTGCCATCCCCATGAAGGTTCGTATCTTCCTCTAGCAACTGGTAAGGAAACACCTTCCGTCGAACGAGAACATCCGGAGGCGCAGGGGCCCCTCCGCGGGTTTGTGTGCCCTCTGCGGGGAGGTGGAGGATAATAATCACATCTTCTTCTCTTGCCCCTCGCCAAGTTTATGTAGAGTGTAGTTAGGGAGCTGCTAGGCTGCAATTGGAACCCTTCCTGTTTTGCTGATATCTTCAGGATTCTCCACAACCAGGCTGGCCAGTCCAAGCGGGTCCTTTGGATGGCATGCGCCGCCCTTTGCTGGACACCGTGGAACCTTAGGAACAAATTTACGATTGATGGGGTCTTCTCGAACCAACCTGCTGACGGGTTATGCAAAATTTCTATGTATCTGCAGGTGTGGAAGCTAGTGACTAGGAGGCAGGACCGTGAGGCGGTGGAGTGGACACTGCCCTGCCATGTATCTTTATCTTGTATTTGCCCAGTAGTTTAACTTGTTGTGGATCTTGTGTGCCTTGCTTCTCGGCAAGAGTAACATCACCTCCGGTAAAGTTCATAAGTCTTGCACGTAGTTTAAAAAACTTCAACCATTAATTTAATCAATAGCACGTGAATTGTATGTCAAAATATTTATACCACCGGCAAAATATTTTAAATATGAATCCAATTGTATATCTTTTTATAACATATACACATCATATTTTGTTGATGAAATTGGTGGCCAAAATTATTTTTAAATTAATATACATGCCTTATAAATTGTACTGAAAGAAGTAAATAGACCAGAAAAGGTTATTCCAACATCCTCAGTCGCGCCTTCCAAAGAGATTTGGAGCATGCCGAACAATTCGATTCAGCACGGCCCAATAGAGTGTTTGCCGTCCCGAGCCTGTCCCCACTACAAGGATCATTGTAGAATCGCCGGAGACAACACGAAGAGGCGAGTGGCCTTAAACCCGTCGCGATAGTGTCACATGATTGCCACATGGCATGTCGTCGCCTTAAACCCGTCGCTTACCTCTCGTCAAGCCACGTAAAATAATGGCCCCACATGTCTCGCAGCGACATTGTAGTTTTCCGCAGTTTTCCCGGCCGTGTAGAGCAACGTCTCATCGCGCGTGGCCTCGCATGGAGATGTATCGTCGCGCATGGCCATGCGCGTGGCCGTTACCACCGCCCCCTCGCTTTCCTCCGGCGTATAAATTGGGGTGTCCACCCCCTAATCACACAACCCTAGCGCCACACATCAACAACCCTAGAGCAACCCCTCCACAACCATAGCAACCCCTTCACCTTCTCCCCACGCGCTCCATGGTAGGTTCTAGGGGACGCCGTGGTCGATCACCATCGCCCGCGTGGTCGTCGTCGCTTGCGCTCACCATCGTCGATGGAGGATGAGACGAAGTACTTCCGCGACATGGAGTTCTTCAAGTTCGCCATCCTCATCATTGAAGACCCTTTCGGCAAAAAGATGCCTCCGATGTGATTTCTTGATAGCCGGGAGACGGTCGAGGTGCAACTGCGGGAAACCAGCTGCGATTTTTGTGGATGGCCCGTCGAAGTCCTATTCGATGGTCAAGGCCAGATGTACGTCCACAATGGTTGGGAGCATTTTGCTCGTGCCCACTGCCTGGAGGTCAGTTGCTTGCTGAACTTCATGTACAAAGGCGATGGTATGCTTCGGGTGAAGGTGTTTGATGATACGATGTGCCGTAGAGACTACCACGACAGCGAAGAAAGCGACGGCGACAACGTCGATGTGCAGAAGCCTCTGGTTTAGGTTTCAGGACAACGACGAAGGTGTTCGACGATGGTTGCTATGTTTTACTTCTATTTTCTACTATGTAAGGGATTGAATCACAATATTACCATTTTGTTAAAAAAGAAGTTTGGACCCGCGTTTTGGGGGACGCAATTGGAAGCGGACGCTCTCCAAAAGCGGCATCACCAAGCGACATCACCCATTTGGCCAATCTAGGGCTTCTGTCGGATGCCATTGGGGATGCGACTGAGCCTGACTTTTTCTAGAAAAATAAAACTCAATTTTAAAGTTCTAGATAATTAAAGAAAATATCTGGATGTAGTTATTTGTGTACGGTACGATAATGCAAATTTATAATATGAAATATTTTGTATTGTAGAAAACGACATTGTTCTTCCTCACAAATCTAGAATTTTTGTTATTTGTGTGGATAGAAGACAATGTATTTCAACTTTTTAAATTTCCGAAGTTTGAAATAACCAGCTCCGGGAAGCTTGTCTCCCGAAACGACCCACTCGTTCAGAGATTACCTTTCTTAACATCAACCAATGCTTTTTTTAAAAAACCATGGTGTGTCATCGATCAACGGCGCGCTCCTTTACATCGCTCTTAGCAGTGCCAAAGAAGGTGTCACGCGTGTACTCATCGCGCTGGTCCGTGGTCCCATCAACTGTTAGCTCCTACCGTTCGTTCCTAGATCATTGTCGTCCCATTCACCCACCGTCGGCCTAACCGTCTCCCCACCTCCCCCGAACGGTGTCACGTCCGCACCACCTCGCCGCCCGACCTTGCCTGAGCCGTCACGTTTGCCGATCCACTGCCTTCCGACCGACCATCCCTTTAGATTCCCCCTTCTCCGATGCCGGTGAGACCCCCACCTCACACCTAACCCTAAGTCCAACCGACCAACCTCACCGCTAACCCTAAGTCCGGCCGGCCACCCTCACCCCTAAGTCCGCCGACGACATCCCACCATCACCCCAAGTCCAGCCGACGCCCCACACACACACCCACTAGTGCCTACACCCCTTTCTAAGGGCCATGGCCCAAGCACCTCACACACGCGTTCGACGGTGTGAGGCTTCGGCGCCGCAATGGGTGGTGTATAGGGTTTGCCGGATCAGCCCATGCACAAACCGTCAAACCGAACTTCCATAATAACGAGTTAATGGGCTCTACCCCACACTATAAGAGCCGTGCCCTTGTACTTGCCGCGGACATGGCGAACCCGGCGGCCCAGCTCGCGGCCGTGCTGCAGGCCTGCATCAAGCGGAGCCCCAAGCCCAGCCGCGTCCACGCCAAGGCCGCGCACGCGCGCGTCCTCGCCGCCGGCCTCGCCGGCGACACCTTCCTCCTCAACCGCGTCGTCGAGCTCTACTCCCTCTCCGGCCTCCCGCGCGACGCCCTCCGCGCCTTCCGCTTCCTCCCCCGCCCCAACGCCTACTCCTACAACGCCGCGCTCTCCGCGGCCAGCCGCGCGGGAGACCTCGACGCGGCCCGCACTCTGCTCGACGAAATGCCCGAGCCCAACGTCGTCTCCTGGAACACCGTCATCGCCGCGCTCGCGCGGTCGGAGCGCGCGGGCGAGGCGCTGGAGCTCTACGAGCGGATGCTGCGGGAGGGCCTCGTCCCGACGCACTTCACGCTCGCCAGCGTGCTCAGCGCGTGCGGCGCCGTGGGCGCGCCCGAGGACGGGAGGCGCTGCCACGGCCTCGCCGTCAAGGTCGGGCTCGACGAGAACCAGTTCGTCGAGAACGCGCTCCTTGGCATGTACACCAAGTGCGGGAGCGTCGGGGAGGCAGTCCAGCTCTTCGACGCGATGGCAAGCCCAAACGAGGTGTCGTTCACAGCGATGATGGGAGGGCTGGCGCAGACCGGGTCCGTCGACGACGCGCTCAGGCTGTTCGCGAGGATGTTTAGGAGCGGGATCCGCGTTGATCCGGTGTCTGTCTCCAGCGTCCTCAGCTCGTGCGCGCAAGCTTGCACCAGCGAGTTCAACGTTGGTCGTGCATTCCAGCTTGGACAGTGCATTCACGCCTTGATTGTCCGAAAAGGCTTTGGGTCAGACCAGCATGTGGGGAACTCATTGATCGACATGTACACCAAGTGCACGCAAATGGATGAGGCCGTCAAGGTTTTCGAGTCGTTGCCCACCGTCAGTATCGTTTCTTGGAACATCCTTATAACTGGATTTGGCCAGGCGGGCAGTTACGAGAAGGCTTTGGAAGTACTGAACCTGATGGTAGAGTCAGGCTCTGAGCCCAATGAGGTCACTTACAGTAACATGCTCGCATCCTGCATTAGGGCGAGGGATGTTCCGTCTGCTCGTGCAATGTTTGACAAGATATCAAGTCCGAGTTTGACTACATGGAACACACTTTTATCTGGCTACTGCCAGGAGGAGCTGCATCAAGACACAGTCGAGTTGTTTAGGAGGATGCAGCATCAAAATGTGCAGCCTGACCGCACAACTTTGGCCGTGATACTCAGTTCATGCTCCAGATTGGGGATTTTGGATCTCGGAGCGCAAGTTCATTCTGCTTCAGTAAGACTCCTGTTGCATAACGACATGTTCGTCGCTAGTGGTTTGGTGGATATGTATTCGAAATGTGGGCAGATTGGTATTGCCAGGAGCATCTTCAACAGGATGACAGAAAGAGATGTGGTGTGTTGGAATGCCATGATCTCAGGTTTGTCTATCCATTCTTTGAATAAAGAGGCCTTCGATTTCTTCAAGCAAATGCGTGAAAATGGAATGATGCCCACAGAATCCTCCTATGCCAGTATGATTAATTCATGTGCAAAATTGTCTTCAGTACCTCAAGGTAGGCAGATACATGCACAGGTTGTGAAAGATGGTTATGATCAAAATGTCTACGTGGGCAGTGCCCTCATTGACATGTACGCCAAATGTGGCAACATGGATGATGCACGCCTTTCCTTTGACAGCATGGTGACGAAGAATATAGTTGCATGGAATGAGATGATACATGGATATGCTCAGAATGGTTTTGGGGAGAAAGCTGTTGAACTGTTCGAATATATGTTAACTACAGAACAGAGGCCAGATAGTGTCACTTTCATTGCTGTCCTAACAGGATGTAGTCACTCTGGGCTCATAGATGAAGCTATTGCATTATTTGATTCCATGGAGAGCACTTACGGGATTACACCAGTGGCTGAGCACTACACTTGTCTCATAGATGGATTGGGGCGAGCGGGTCGGCTTGTTGAAGTGGAGGCCCTAATAGACAAAATGCCGTGCAAAGATGATCCTATATTGTGGGAAGTTCTACTTGCTGCATGTGCGGTACATCACAATGCTGAATTGGGGGAATGTGCCGCGCAGCACCTGTTCCACCTTGATCCAAAGAATCCATCACCTTATGTGCTCTTGTCAAACATATATGCTTCCTTAGGCCGACATGGAGATGCATCAGGTGTTAGAGCACTGATGATTAGCCGTGGAGTCGTGAAAGGTCGTGGATACAGCTGGATAGATCACAAGGATGGTGTTCGTGCCTTTATGGTTGCTGATGATCTCCAAACGTTCAGTGGAGAATCTGCAATGTGCAGCAATCAAGAGAGCATTGCTGGAGTTACAGAAGTACACCAAAAACAGACCTGTGCTGGTTGATCCGTATCTGGAGTTTCTGCTGTCAAATGCACTAGTGAATCTGATTCAGGATATCTGAATTCAGTGGCCTCTCAGGTTTCGTTCTATTTTCTTGAGAGCCTCAGGCTTCACTGTTGTATCTAGCTTCGGCTGGAAGAAGGGAAAATGGAAGAAGGAAAGCACAATCTAAATGCTTGGTAGAAAGAATATGCAACATATGAATGGGCTGTGTTGCTGATGATCTCTAAATGTTCAGTGGAGAATCTGCAATGTTAAGCAATCAAGGGAGCACTGCTGGGGTTACAGTTACAGAAGTACACCAAAAAGAGACCTGTGCTGGTCGATCTGTATCCGGGGTTTCTGCTATCAGATGCACTCTGTAGTAGAATTCAGCAGCCTCAGGTTTCACTCAGGTTTCACTCAGGTTTTGTTTTATTTGCTTGAGCGCCTCAGGCTTCGCTGTTGTATAGTAGCTTCGGCTGGAAGAAGGAAAACAGTCTGGTAGAAAGAATATGCGAGATGGGAATGGGTTGTGTTGCAGGTGAGGTGCGAATGAGATTTTACATGCCCTGCAGAGGTTCGGTCCTGATGAGCATGTACTACGGTGATTTGTGGCATGTGAAAATGCAGAAGCAGTTGTCACCCCATTATATGAGGGCAAGTTAAATCTTTGAAAATACACAATTCAGATGGCTAATGTTGTTTTCGAGTCAGCATCCATGTGTGCTAAATACTTCAGTTGTGACATGACCAGAGAGCAGACTGTTGCTCTTACTTGTACCGATTGCTCAATTCCAAGCAGTATTTTTTTATGTTTGATTTCATTTGGGCTACAAAATAAATTTGCACAAGATGAAAATTTGGTCAGGTGCTCCACACTTGATGTGCAACAACTCTCTTTTTGTTGCAACGTTGCAGAATATGGGAGGCTATGAAAGCATGATAATAAACACAGGTTGCGTCTCTGAAACACAATCAATTCAGATGGTTAATGTTGTTTTCAAGTCAAGATTTCTAGTACGTACAATCAGTTATAGATTAATGTCAATGTCTCAAAAAATTGACATAGAATTAATTCATTATCAGCTAGACATTGCCCATAGTACAATATGTATATCTTTTCCCTGAAGCCTCTGTATCAACTTAGGCGCAAAGCTTTGCCATGGAGAAATATCATTGTACTGACAACCTGGGCTGAATGTGCATGATGCAACAACTGCATTCATCACTTCAGAATGGTTGATTTAAGAGGCTGTGGAAGTAATTTTTGGGTAATCACTATCTGGCTGAGCTTCCCATTCTGTCCAAGATCCGTCGTAAACTGGAACATCATGTTTCCCAATTCTGTATAGCCCCTGTAAAGAGATATTGGTTAGAGGCTGCTTCGTGGAGTCAATGACTTAATCTAGAAGAGAAGGCAAGATTTCCACACCAGAGCAACTATGCAGGCAGTCACGCCAGATCCACATGTGACCGCAATCGGATGATCAAGGGAAATCCCTGGATAAAAATAAAAACAGGGTTCTATTATTGCTATCGCTTAGTGAAACTTTTGTACTTGATGTACACATGATTAACCTAATAAACTTTTCCTTAGGTCAGAAGATTATACATAATTGAATTATTAATTGATGTTGTTCTGCTTTCTGTATTGTTGTACATTGAAAATTTTCTTATCCTTCCTTGCGCAAAGGCCATGCTAAATTATGAGTTTTCGGCCAGAACAGTGAGATGAAACAGAATTCAGACCTGCTTGCTCAAACTTTTTGGATAGCTCATTTGCAGGGAGAAGCATTGGTGCACCATCAAACATCTGAGAGAAGGCCAACAATGTCAATTTCTTAGCTATTTGTGGTTGTCAAAGTATTATGTAATATATTGCACATTTGCACTGTACCCACCTCAGGGAATGGAAGACATGTAGTTCCAGGTATATGCCCACTTCTTACTCCTTCCCTTGGTTCTGGTGCTACTCCATCAAATCTATAAATATTTCATGACAACAATAAGAAACTACAGCTTGCACTACACATTCCTGTTCAATGCAATCCCTAGGAATTAAACAGTTAGATGAATCATCATATCCAATTTGAAACATAAACTATTGTCATCAACCTTTTCTTTTTGAAGAAAAACTTTTTTAACTTCTGTACTGCAAGAAAGTTCTATGCTACATTTAATTATGACCAGAGCTTCTACAATCGACGCTTCCAATTAGAGTAATCAAAGAGGGGCAGGTAGGATATGTTACCTTCCCTTTGCTCGGGCATCGACTAGTTGGTGAGCCTGAGCAGCTACATTGCTTTTTACCTGTTACACAAACAGAACAGCTCAACATACACATGTATAATCAGATATTGGTGTTTCGAGTTATGTCATCTTCATGTCTTCTATTCTACAAAAGCTAAGTTCTTTTCCAAAGAATCAAGACCATGAGATATGATCATATGAACAAAACCAATTCTAATGCGGAGTAATTCACAATCAGTCATTTACCCGTATCTATAAGGATGCAAGAAAGATTTCAGGTAAAATGAAAAGACTTATGTTTTCAGGTAAGACAGAGAGCTAACCTTTTCTAGCGTCCAGAATAGCTGAGGTTGAAATTCAGTCTGAAATGTGGCTCCATTTGCCTACAAGAATGAAACCATGATCACACAGGAAAAAAGGAAAGAAGAGACTTTGCAGTAGACAGACCATCAATAGAGGTATCTCACCAATTCACCACTGTAAGCTGTTTCAACAGCGCTATTGGCAGCTTTAGATTTCAGAACTATATCATCAGGACAGTTGTTTCCAAGATTGAATCCAGAAGCTCGCCACTGAGGTAAGCCTCCATCTAAGACCCAGACTTCACTATGTCCAAGAACTCTGAACATCCTATTAATTGATTAAGTATGCATAAATTTCATGGAATTTTGCATTTATAGGAAAATCATTTAATTAATCAAGACAGGAAATGAAAAGTCTGGCATGTTTGCTAGGTATATTTCCATGTGCAGTCTCTGACTCTTGAGTTTATATTTCCAGAAAGGATCAGTTTAGTTGTTTGCAAACTATACATTGAAGCAGGGGCGAAGCCAGGAAAGTACTTCATTGGTGTCATTCCTTTGATTTTACCGGTGTCAATTTTAATTTCTAAGAGTATTGCTTCATTTGCAAAGGGGAATAGCAAAATTCCATTGGTGTCATTTGACACCAATCAATACATGCTAGCTCCGCCCCTGCATTGAAGTAAGCCATCATTTAAACATTGGGCGACAAAGTAATTAACTATTAAATTTTACAGATGTCAGATACTACAAGAGAGTAAAGAGGTAACCTTTACATGCACTGAATAAAAATATGAAAATATATCAGCATGAACTTTGAACATATTATACATCATTAGCTTAACTTGTCTTTGTGCATTAGCAATAGTTAGTCGATTTCAACATTTTGTTAAAACTAAACCCAGGAGTTCTACTTACCACCAAACACGCGGTGCACTGAAGAACCCCTTTCCGTCATAAACAATAACTTTATCAGTGTTTTTTATACCAAGTGCGGAAACTGCTGCTGCAAAAGCCTCTTCTGATGGCAGCATGTGGGGCAACTGAAACAATTGCATGCAGTAAAAGTAAGCCAGTCATACCTTCGAAGGCAGAAGACAGAAAAAGCACAGCACAATACAGTTCCATACGCCTTGCAATTTTAACGGGAAGTGTAAGTTCCCAGTTGGTGGCAAAATAAACATACATGAATCAGTTGATTCAATTACCAATACACCAACATATCATCGGTTCTTATTTAATCAAGTCAAAACGATCACATAAATGAAAAAAAGAAGTTTATAACTGAAAACATTTCTCACATCAGTTGTCCGATCAACAATGCCATCTATGTCGAAGAACAGCGCACCAGGAATATGGGCCACCTGAGCATATCACAATAGTTCAGATGGGAGAGACTGTCACAATAAGGGGGAAACAAAGAACATCACAACTGATCGACAAACCTGGTACTCTTGCCATGGATCCCTGCTCTCTTGTGGCATGTACCATGAAGCATCCAACACCTAAAACCGAGTAGCCAGATGTCATTTACAAACAACACAGCATCCTGCAATCCCTAAATTCCTTTGGGCACAGCAAATATACCCGAAGCATGAATGGAAGTAAAATCCCATTGATAAACAAATCTCAGTTGCTTCTGTTAACTGGACGGTAAGGACAGGCTATTATCTCTATCTTTTTTTTCTACTAGAATGCTCGTAAATATCCCTTCCAGAATCGAAACGAAAACGGAAGCAGATGAGAGGTTCTTCACCTTGATATCAGGCTGCCCTAGGTGCTGCTGCAGCCACTGAGCAGAAACAACTGGATCGTCCTGCGCCATTGGACCCGAGCTCCCCTGCTCAAATTTCTGAAGATTGGTGAACTGGATTGGAAGGCGAATCAGGTGAGATGGGATTGGTGGTGGGGAGCACCGGAGAAGAGGGGGACTCCAACAGGGAAGCGGTCACGGGAAGGAAAAAAGTGATAGATGTCAACACCAAGAGAGAGAGAGAGAGAGAGGATGGCCGCCGTCGGAGCAGATGAGTCGATTTGGACTCGTGAGGCTGCTGAATATTCGTCCACGCCGTCATCCAGATGACTAAAGCCCCGTTTGGAAACAAATTATTTTTGAAATTATTTGGAATTATTAGTTTTAAATATTTTGAACTGCCTCTGGATCCACTAAATACCATAGTTTAGCAACCCATGGTACTTCAGAAACTATATTGTTTTCGCAAAAAAAAGAAACTATATTGTTCTTTTGGGGTATTTTTTGCGGAAAAGGCATTAAGCCATATATTATCTGAAACCAGCCCTTACAAAGAGAAATAAAAACAAGTTTCCCTCGACGGCGCAGCGTGAGCAAACCTTGTTGCCGCCTATGGGCGGCCAGCATAGCAAAGCTCGTGTTGGAGAAAACTTAAACAACCCAGGCACTTGTAGAAGCAGTGGCTGGGAAGTCGTCGACTAGACCAGAAGATGCCGACAACTACGATCTCGAGAGATCGTCCTCCTTGAAAAGCTAGTACCGAGAAGGGCCAGGAGATAATCCTACCTCCGGCCAAAGGAGATGGTGGACACCAAACTCGCAAGTTCCCCAATAAAGTTGTATCTGGTTGAGCTTCATCAGGTGGAGGCGGAACTTAGGACACCAACACGCTACGACAACACCCCCTTCATTGAACGCCGCTGCCATAGACAAAACCTTAATACGTCAGACCTAATGCCCAACGACCGACTCCAAACTTCAACCCATAGTTCGAAAAGATTATCCCAAACAAATAACTAAAAATTCCTTTGTCAATCTACGTGTCCCATATCAACATTGATCCAGATCCTTGCACTATATATGAACACAAGTGTGCTAGGTTTGTCCCCACCTAATGTTATATTTATGTGGGATTTGATCGTTCCTTGTTTTTTTTTTTTGGTATGATATTATCGCAAGGGCATGTGACAAAATAGATAGTATATGCACGCGAATGCAAAGTGATTTGTACAATCCAATGTGCTATTTGACAATAACAAACAAAATTAGGATTTTCTAGTCGCACCTTCAAGGAGGATTGATCCTAACCATAGCCTCGTCAAGCATGGGAAGTGTTGTTTTTGTCACAACGATGAAACAATCGAACTCTTTTCATCCAATGCAAGCTTGCGTGTCATATATGCAGTGGCGGAGCTTCAGCCCATGCAATGTGGGGTGTGGGGTGGGGGGGGGGGGGCAATACACAAGCCTATTCTGTCCAAATATGGGAAGGGGCAAATGTTTCTTTTATCAGTACTTTCTTTGTTAAAAACCTATGGGCTAGGGGGGGGGGCGGTTTGGCATTTTATACAGTTTTTGGAATTTTACGGTGCAAGAAATCTGGGGTTTGAACTTGCAGACGCTGAAATAACATACAATAGTATAATTGGAAATTTTATACAGCTTTGGTATTTTACGGTACACAATATTTGGTAAAAATACATTCGCAGGATCAGACGGTTGTCCAGCCGGCCGAAAAGGAAGGGCAAAAACGAACCGCCCGGTGCACCACCCAGCAAAAGCCCGATTCAAATTTCAAAACTCCCATGACCACTTTCCTCCTCTGTTCCCCCCTTCCCCGGCTCCTCCGCCGCCTCCTCCACCCCAAACCCCTGCTCCCCCCAAGAACCCTCGCCCTCCTCCCCCTCTCCGCAGCCATGGCCTCGCCGCCCGCCTCCTCGTCGAGGTTCCCCTCTCCAGGACGGCCGGACCAGTGGGCCTGCGCCCGCTGCACCCTCTGCAACCCCGGGAGCCTCGCCGCCTGCGACGCGTGCGGCGCCGCGCGCCCCCAAGCCTCGGATCTGGGCGCCGTCGCCGCCGGCTCGTCGCTCCCGCCCCAGTGGATCTGCGCCCGCTGCACGCTCTCCAACCCCAAGAGCCTCGCCACCTGCGGCGCGTGCGCCGCCGCGCGCCCCGTGGAGGTGGACGACGCCGACGCGCTGGACCTGTCCGCCATCGCCGGCGCCGCGTTCCTCCCGCTCCGTGGCTGCTCCAGGAAGAGGCCTCGCGCCGCGTCCCCGGACGTCGTCGTCGATGAGGGCGCCGGCGGCTCGGACCAAAAGGAGGAGACGACTGCCGAAAAGGAGGAAGGTATATTTAGGGTTATTTAGATTTTGTATGCTTTTTCTTAATGAAGTAGTAGAGTTGTTCTACCAGCGTTTTTTTAAATGTGCCGGATCGCTTCTCTATTATGTTTCTCCTGATTGATGTGGCCTCCTCCTCGAAATAGGCTTGCGCCCCGCTATATTAATATAGCAAACGACCCGATACAACGAACGCGCTGGGGCCGCAGCACAACCAAGCCCAAAAGAAAAGAAAAAGAAAGGAAAGAAGAAAAAATGCCGACACCGGCAGATCGACGAAAACGAAGATGACCCGCAACCGCTGCGCCCTCCGGAGAAGTACCACCACGCTCCTAGCACGCCGAGGCACCGCATACCAAGCAACACCTTCACCAAGGAGACGACGATGACGCCGCTGTTGCCCGGACTAGTCCTAGGGTTTCCCCCGGTATGCGGAGGGGATTGGGGAGGAGGTACACCCGACGCCCTTCAGGAAGGAAAGGTGACACCCGTAGGCGTCACCGCGTCGGTGTCGAGCATGCCGACAGGGATTTCTCCCGACCACCAAAACCGACCACCCCAGACGCTCCGACGTGCTCCACCTAACCTGCCGCCCACCCGCACACGCCACCACGGTCTTGTAGCCATCCTCGCCGCCTAACTGTGGACACCGGAGCAAGGCCTAGACGAAGAAAAGGGATGCAGCGGGAACGGGGGTAGCAGCACCGCAGCCAAGCGGGAGGGAACTGCCTCCACCGCTTTCGCGGTAGCCGACCGGACGAGGCTACGAGGCAGACCAGGCCCGAACTGGCCCGGCCGGACCCAAAAGGGCCCGTAAAGCCCCGCTGCTACGCTGCAGCTGGCCGGCCGCAGTGCCGCCGCCGCCCACCCACCGCCGCCCTGTCTTCTCTTCCTCCAGGGAGCGCCGCCGGCGTGCCAAGAGCAGAGCCACCGCCGTGCCCCTCCGGGCCCCGCCTGGGCCCAGATCTGGGCCGAGCGGCCCTGCCATGGCGCCGCCTGTGCAGCTCCGCCGCCAACGGCCGCGCCGCCACCCCTCCTCCCACCCGACGTGGGGATCTCACCCCGCCACGCCGGACCGCCGCCGGCCGAGGAGCACCTCCCGGCCGCACCTACCCCGCGCAGGCGCCGCGCCGAGAGGGGAAAGTCGAGGGGCCGCCGCCGCCGGCGCCGCCCGGGCCTTGCCCGGCGACGCACGCCGACGACGGCGGAGGAGAAGGGGAGGAGGGGGGAGCTGGCCTTTTCATCTGAATCTTTCCAAATATTATTTTGCAACATCGGCTTTGATTTTTTATCTTCTTGATTTGTGGATAAAATTTAGGATGCCATACAATTTTCAGTCCCATGCATCTTGAATAACGAAGCTATCTATAATTACTGAGACAAAAGAAGAGTAATGCTCCCAATTGCCCTCAATTTTGTTGATAATGGACTGGTTGAGAGTAATTGGGAACGAGTAATAATGTTAGTGTCATCTGGAAAGGGACTTAAGTTCCTGTGTCAGATGGTCACATACGGAATTTCACTGCATGGTGAACTCCATAAAAAAAATCGATGTACAATGATGAGGGATATGCTCGTGTACTTTCATTGCACTAATTTGTGTTATCTTCATCGTGGTTTAGATTTTGCCATGGTTGCTTATTAGTAAGAAAAGATAATGCATGTCTGTACATATGTAAAGTAGAGTGGAAAACCAAAGGAAATATTATTGCATGGACAACAGGGCAAGGTCATATTGTAAAAGAAATTTGACAGAATGAATTGAAAGTAATGCATTCAGGCAGGTAAGAAACTGCAAACTCCATGCTGTTTATCTGTTGTTTGGCACTTTGGCTTGAAACTCAGCATGAGCTTATCTTGAAATCATTGAACCCTTCTCTTTTGTTTGTCTGAACTGATCAACAGAACAAATGTTCTAGCTAATTTATGCATATAAGAAGCTTTTGATTTTGTGTGGTCTAGCTAAAAGTTTATCATGCCTTTCTGCAGTGAATGCTGAGACTCCTTTGGATAAGAAGACCATCAAAGTCATGACATACAACCTATGGTTTCGGGAGGATTTGGAACTGACCAAAAGGATGAAAGCTATTGGAGATCTTATTCAGCACCACGACCCAGATCTTATATGTTTCCAGGTCTAGAGTTAGTCAGTCAGTTTGAACTTTGTGTTATTTCTTTTCCCCTTCTCAATTTGTCCTGTGTAACTCCAGGAGGTCACATCAAACATATATCAGCTTCTCCAAAAATCTGGCTGGTGGCAAGAGTACAAATGCACCCTGTCAGATAACTTAGCCATGTACATGGACAGGCCATATTTCTGCATGCAGGTATTCATCGATGCTTCTGTCAAACTTCATATATGGCATGAGTGCAAGCATCCCTGAACTTCGATTTACCGATCATTTTCTAAGGTTTATATGCCATTGTTAACTTCTAATCCCCATTAAAATAAAGTGAGCCTTTTATTTCCATGGTCACCAAGATGCACGTATGAACATTTTGCTTATATAGTACCTTGTAAAAGAATATATAAGATTATGGAATTACTTCCAACAGAAAATAAATTGACAAGTTTCTCAAATGGTCAACCAAATGCTTTTGCATATATTTGTGTTCAGTTTTCAAGTTTCTCACCGTATGTTCGACATAACTTCACTTGTTCTGTAACATTGAGACAAGAGGAATATGTCCAGTATGAACTAATGTCATGTTTTTGCTGGATATAGTTAGCATATCAATTTTTTACTTGCTACTTTGTACCTCCAGGGTGTTTCAATAGTGTGAGCTAAACCAGTATCCCATGGTTTCTGATGTTAGGAAATGCTAGGTTATACCTTGTCTGCTTATCTGTGCGTTAGCTGAAATTTTTTCAGATCTTGCTACATATTTATAGATATACAGATGCATGAATGATAACAGTGACCTACAGATCTGAGAGGAAAGTGGATATAGGGAAATAACATGAGCTGGGGTTTTGGGCTGTTCTGGGCCCATAATGAGCTGCAGAGGGAGCTCGATCGAGGGAATACAGAAACAGCTTCAGTTTAGCATTCTTAAATTGGTAATGGTAACACATCCTTGGTCATAAATAGAAAAAAAACAATCATGAGGGAGCTTGTGCACTTCAAATTTTTAATCAAGGTGTATGATTTGAACCCGTGGCATCATAATTCCTTTTAGTGCTTACTCTAGGTACCTGGATATTGCTCCTGAAGTGCTACTGCTCTTAAATTTTAATGTTTACTCTAGTACCTCAATTTTGCTCCTGAAGTGCTACTGCTCTTAAACATTATGCTGTCCTCTTACAACCTATAAGAGCATGTCTCCTTTTTTTTTACGTATTCATGTATTTCAGTAATGTGATTCCTTTGTAATGAGTGCAGATGAGCAAGTTGCCGGTGATTTCTGTTAAATGCCTACCATTTGGTAACTCAATAATGGGAAGAGAGCTCTCCATTTCAGAAATCAAAATTGAAGGTGCCATCAAGCTAGTGTTGGCTACAAGCCACCTAGAGAGTCCATGCCGGTGGGATCAGATGTACAGCAAGGAACGAGTCACCCAGGCAAATGAATCTATGAGGATCTTGGGTCGCTTCCGCAATGTAATATTTGGTGGAGACATGAACTGGGATGACAAAGGAGATGGGCCGTTTCCTCTACCGGATGGCTGGACTGATCCTTGGGACGAGCTGAAGCCAGGTGACGAAGGCTGGACGTACGACACCAAAGCTAATGGCATGCTAACAGGCAACCGCAAGTTACAGAAGAGGATGGATCGGTTTGTATGCAAGTTGCCAGATTTCAAGATCGACGCTATCGAGATGATTGGGAAGGAGGCTATACCTGGACTATCGTACATGAAGGAGAAGAAAGTTGGCAAGAATGTCCGCCAGCTGGAATTGCCTGTGTTACCTAGTGACCACTTCGGGCTGGTTTTGAGCATTAGCTACGGACCATCGGGTTGAAAGTATCTTATCACAGTAGCTAGACACCATGGCAGAAACTGTTGGTTTCCCTACGGTGTAAAAAAACGTTCCCTGGTACTGAATCTGTAGCTGGAAGAAGTAACTTTTATTTCTCTGGAGACCACTACATGTGTTTCTAACTTCTAAGCACACTTGAGTGCAGATGAATAGGTGATGGTGTTGATCTATCCTGGAATTCCTAGCTGTGGGTATTTGACTACCTATCTCTTTTATACGTCCATCTTCTCCTCACCAATCCTGTGAAGAAATCAAAGCTGCCATAGTGGAAACGGTGTCAGATTTCTTTGATCAAGACAGCACATGATAGATCATTACATCCTTTACAGTTTACAGACACACGTCAAGAGAAAGCGTATATAATACTAGAACCTATTTAGTCTGGCCAGATAGAAGGAATGATAATGGCATTAATCTGTTACCATCAGGTTTCAGCTCTTTTTTTTTGCCGTCCTCATCAATACCATATAACCACTTGGCGTTAGTCCCTGAAGAGATTTAGTGTAGCCGACAAAAGGACGCATCTACTCAATTCTTGCACTTAAGTTTTTTCCTTACCATAATAGTGACCACAATGTCCCCTTCACGCACATCCTGTACGGGGACTATTTGGCCACTATATGGCAGTGAATATTGCAAACTCTTTAATATGGAAGGATGAAAATAAGAATATATCAAACACCACCCAGTAATAGCAGATACTACATACTACACTTTAGTCAGAAAATTGGCAATGGAAGTCCAACAAAACCAACAGCAGATACATACTACTACTACACTTCAGCATGCCACCAAGTTAACCCCTCTAGATATAGGTCATTTGTTTCTACATCTAGCTATGGAGCCCCTGGATTTCATCACATAGAAAGAATATAATGTCATAACCAAGAAATTAGCCTTCCGAAATATTCATTCTGCAACAAATGGCCAGTGACCGAATATAGTGTGCAATAAAGTTTCACCTAAGCACAACACAATTCTTTGATGGCTTCGATCATGGCAATGCAAACAACATAGTGTACAAGGGGCAGCTTGCGTGGAAACAGAACATGAGACAATACAGGGCGAGGGCGGTAGGGGTTTCCACAAATTCCTTGATCACCCTGGGTACAAATAATCTGTTTAAACCTATCGCACATAGTGTTTTTTTGTGCAAATGACAGCAATGATAAAAAAAAATGCTCAGTTAAGTTGACAAAAGAAATGATTTTCACAGCGACTGACGGTAGTTGGCTGAATTCAAAATCTGATCAATGTTGCCCAACTACACTTCTCATCAACACTATAATTTTTTATATATCTTTTCATCTCATACATGCATGGATCCTTATATCCTCAACAAAATCACAACTTTTCAAGCCATTCAGTCTCATGGATCACACAAGGCAATAAAATACTTCCTCATGAGAAAAATAGAGCAATATGATAAATCTTTTGCACTAAAATAAGGAAAAGGGCCATATCTATGTCTTTATCAGTGGAGAAATCCTTGTCAACTTTACAAATTCGTTCGTAGATCTTACAATTCCTACCAACTCAAAAGAGGAAAGAAGATTCTGATTTATCTAATTCATAGATAGTTTACAATGATTCTTTCGGATTTGAAGTACAAGTCTGGCTTTACATTTCATCAAAGCATCTTGAGAGACCATAATCAAAGCATCTTGAGAGACCAAAATCAGTTATTTTTGGTACCATATTATCATCCAACAATATGATTGCGAGTTTAAGGTTAAGTGAATAGTATCTTGATTCACATGTAGATATATCGCTGATATATTTTTCAAGACTTCCGTTGGGTAGATACTCAAAGCAGAGGACTCTGTTTCTTGTGTGTAAGCACAATATCCAAGAAACCGTACTATATTCTTGTGCTTTGCCTTTATTAGACAACCAACCTCCTGCAGTCACAAGATTCTTAGTTAGTTTGATAAGCTAGCTCTTGCGTGCACTTGAAAAAGAATAACATTACACAATGTTTTAAGAAGGAATGGCATAATGTAAAATGATAGTCTTATTGGTTGCTTTTAGATTCTGAACATCACGATGTCCCTCCTCACCTGTTAGTATCTCTATGATTATAACACCCAAACTGTATATGTCTGACTTGAATGTTATTTTTCATCCAAAAAATTCGGGTGCCATATATCCGCTGCATGAACCATCTTGGGATACCAAAATCCGCAATTTTCGGTGCCATAGTATCATCCAAGAGTATATTTGCGGGTTTAAGGTCTAAGTGGAGAATACACCGCTTCACATGCAGACAATCTAAACCTTCACAAATTCCCTCGATTATTTCATAACAGTTTCTCCGATCAAGTATACGAGATACTCCTGTAACAAGATGAGAAGAAAGGAGGTTTAATATCTAACATAGTTCTCTAGATAGTATGTGGCACAACGAGTAGGATTATTTTAGGTGCCTGACCATATAATTATTTGATCATGAAAGTAAAGATGCAAAGACATGTTGCGGGCCATATGGACATACCAGTGGTATACTTGTCGAACTTCCCCTCGTGGTCTACAATTATCCCTTGTGTCTCACAACAATATTCTAGAAATTGCAAATTATTTTTATGCTTCGTCTTCATTAAACAGCCAACCTCTTCGTTGAATTTGTTCGCAAGAATACCAAGTGTTTCATTCAACTCCTTTGTGGCGACAGTCCCGTTTCCAAGCAGTTTCTGCAGTCAAAAGATTGCTGGTCAGCATCAATCTGAGTCATCATATCAGCAAAGGATGTAGTTGAAAACTACTGTACCTTATAAACAGTGGAAACCCGGCCCCTGCCAGTTTGCTGATCATCGGAGAAATCATTCGTTATGTATTTCAGAAGGGATAAAAACAAATCGGGCGGTTGTGCACTTGCATCAAACAACATATGCTCCATGACACGCTTCATATTAGGCTCGCGATCCATTTGCAGCTGCTAGAATGGAAGTAGCTGAAAAGGAACTCAAATAATCAGTCAATTCAGAAAGGAATTCAAATAACCAGTACGCACAAGATTATAGAAGAACAAGAATCAGTCTTCTATTCTGGGAATATAGGGGTGAAGTGGTAGAAGTAGCTCTTATATCTCCTGAATGAGCAAATACCGGTGTAGGTTTTCGATTTTGTCAGCAGATTGTACTGGATTTTAAACCGCAAGTTTCACTTTTTAGAGCATCTCCAATCGCGTCCCCCAAATGATGTCCGGGCAAAACACCGGATTAGTCGTTTGAGGGACGTCCGGACAAAAATTTCGTTTGGAGAAGGTCCCTTTTCTAGCCACGTCTCCCAAACGCGACCTCCAAACAAAAAGTAAGTGTAAAAGTCGTGTCCGGCGTCCCCGGTAGAGACTCTATACACAGGGGATGGGCTAGGGACGCCGGACAACATTTGGAGCACGTCCAGACCGAAGCGGCCTTTAGGGCACGCGACTGGGACGTTATTTTGGCCGGCGTCCCCCAAATCCCTTTGGGGACGCGACTGGAGATGTGATAGACCTGACTACGCACATTCCTGCCCTTAGTTCCTCCCTACCCACCATGTACGGGATCCCAGCTAGCTCATCAGCGCTGCCGGCAGCAGAAGCTGCGGCCTCTCAGATCGCACATCCATGTCGGTGGTAACCAGTTCATATCTACTTACAGGCTGCGAACAAATCTAACTAGCGTTCATGCATGATAGAAAGATCATTTGTAATAATTGCAAACAGTTTGGTACCTGATGCTTGGTGCACGCGGCCGGGGAGAGCTTCATATCGATGGCGCGGGATCGAGCTTCATATCGATCGCTAGTTTCTGAGATCTGAATCTGAAAGCCGGAAGGAGAGGAGTGAGGGCTGTATGGTAGAAGCGCGTGGACTTTCAAGGAGGGTCTGAGGTGCTATGTATAGAGCATAGAGGTGCACAGATGCTGCATCTATAGATACTTGTGCCGGCGAAAGACAAAATATTAGCACCACTCCACACGCGGTCGGCCACGTGATTAGTAGCAAAATACCAAATGACAATGACGTACAAAATACTATTATCACTCCCACGAATCTACGCGCTCGCAAGGAGGTGAGGTCACCCGCGGCGTCCGGATGGGTTCAAACGGACAAAAACCTGATCCAGCGCGCGGACCCATCCCTAAAACGGATGCCCGCGGCGTCCGGATGGACGCAAAACCGGGTTTGCGTGGCCGCGGACGCGAAAGGCTGGTCGCTCGCGTCCGTCTCATGTCCGCCCCTGGCCCGCGTGTCATAGGCATAAATAATATTTTTCATTAAAGAGAATTTATTACATTTTTTTAGCTCCTATTCTATCCTAAATACGTACGGGGCCGGCGGCGTAGCCGGCGACTCCTCGCCGGCTCGCCGTCGGGGCCGTGGATTTCACTCGACGTGGGCGGTCTGTACGCGTGAGGATTCCACTCCAGCTTACGGGCTGGGTGGCGCGGCGGCGCGGGCCGCGGCGCGGGCGGCGGCATCGGCGGAGGCCTTCATCCTCCTCCTTTCCGTCCGCGCACCTCGGGCGCGCTCGCGCTCCGCCTCCTGCGGCGGAATCATCCGCTTCCCGCATAGCTCCAGCTCATGCAGGGCGGCGCGTTCCACAGCGGTGCGCGCCTCCAGCCGGACGCGGGCGGGGGCCTGGGCCTCCTCCTTGTCCTGGCGCCGGCGCATGCGCTCTTGCCGGCCGCGCTCCGCCGAGTCAGCGTCCTCCTGGGCGCGCCGCTCGGGCGAGGGCATCTGGATGAGGTGACGGGCTGCTCGCATAGCGAGCAACTCGTTCTTCTGGCCGAGGAGGTCGCCTAAACGACGGTGGCCGGCCCGCCAGGTGGCCTCGTTCTCCTTCATCACGCGCGTGAGGTCGGAGAGGCGCTCCTCGATGGCGGCGTTGATGTTCGCCAGCGCTAGTTCCTCCTCTTGGACGGGCTCCTCCGCGGCGGCCGCACCCTCCTCCGCGGCCTCGTACCAGCCGTCCGCGGTCTCGTGCTAGCCCTCCGCGGCCGCCTCCGCCATCTCCGCGTCGCCGGCCTTCTTTGCCGCCGCCTCGGCAGCGACGCGGAGCGCCTCGTCGTCGGCGACCCACCGCGAGTCCGCGCGCTCCTCCTCCTCCGTCCGCGGGAACCTGGCCCGGGCGGCGAGGGAGAGCTTGGCCCACGTGGTCTGCAGGGTGCGAGGCATGGCGCCGGAGAAGGTGGAGGGGAGAGGAAGGTGATGCGGTCTGTGTGAGACCGCCGCCGTCTTTTATAGCCGGCGGCCTGGCGGGAAACTTGGGCGCGAGCGCGCGCCAATGGCGTTTTCGCGCGCGCGGGAACTTTCCCGCGCGTTCCACCGCCCGCCATGGCTGTCCGGTCGAGGCCTGCCATGGCGCAGCGCCGCGCAAGGAAGACGAACCACGTGGTGTCTCTTTGGGTCGCCGCGTTGGGCGCCGCGTGCGACCCAAACGGACACGCGGACGCGGGCCGCTGTCCGCGCGTCCGCTCGGCGAAGCAAACGGCCCAAAACGGACGCGCTGGGCCGTCCGTTTGGGTCGCCCGGTTGGAGATGCCCTGAGATGCCGTCCGACAGGTCAAATGTCCGTTTTCTTTTCTCTTTCCCTTCTACCTATTTAACTTTTCTTTACGACAATTTCATCCATCTATTAATAATTATCAATAGAAATATAAATAAATTTGAAAGTAATAAAAATTACAAGTAGGTTTTTGGACCATCTAGCGATGACTAACGCGAGTCGAAGGCGCGCCGTCCTCCTCCATCCATCATCGGAGCCAGCCAAATCTTATCGTAGTAGAGCCTGTTGTAGTAGACAAACGGGAAGTCGTCATGCTAAGGCTTCAAAAGACCAGCGCACTAGAATAGCAACCATCGTCAAAGATGGCAACCGTAGATCGGAAGACTGACGTGAAACCACAACGAACACGAAACCGACCGGATCTCATGAGATCCACCGGACACACGACTCCATGCGCCCTCCGCCGATGCAAGACGCACCACCGGAGCGAGGAGAACCTTATTCTGATTTTAGGATGTAGCTTCCGCCTCATCATCCCGAAGAAGACACTGAAAACAACCTAACAAAGAACGAAAACCCTCTGCCAGCGAGAGGCCGTGGTCCGCCATACCTCCAAGGCCCCAAGGCCACCGGAGGCAGAGCCGGCGAGGGGACGGAACAGGTGATAGGTTTTCCTGGCCGCCTTCCTTTTGCCTCCTCTTCTGTCTATTTAACTTGCTATATAACTATATTTTTTTAGAATCTATTTACTTATTACTTAATTTTATTTTATCTTTTAATTTTTATGTTTATATCCTGATTTTAGGAGTACTTACTTGTTTTTATATTCTAATTTTTACCCCTTTGCAACAAATATATTAGCCTGTTAAGATACACGAACTTTATTTAAAATCCATGAATATTTAACTTTATTTAAAATCCATGAATATTTATTATCAGATATATGAACACTCGTTCAGAAATACAAGGACTTTGTTCCAAAATATGTAAGGATTTTATTTTGACGACCATGAATATTTTCTTTAGAAAAACATAACATTTAAAAAAAATCGAGAAAACACAAAATGTTGCGTCTCGTTTCATTGAAAAGAAGATAAAGTACTTACATGCATAGAGAGGCCGGGTACAACTCACACAAAAAGAAATCAGTGTACATCCAAGGTGTTTGGCAAGAACACCCATAGCCCTAGTGCCCCTGGCCTGCCCAAAGTGTGGCTTCAGCTTTGATCCTGTTCAACACGGTGCTACAGTTCAGCCTAGCATCGTCGAAGGTGCACTCATTGCACTGCTTCAAGGGCGTCAAGGAGGTAAGCAAGGCCATCGATGATCGATGCGATCATGCCCGGCGTTTTCGTAGCTGCTTGGGGGTCACTGTCTTGGCCGTAGTCCACCAGTATCCGCATTTTAGGGTTATATTAGTACAAAAGATGTACATATACACAAAATAGTGTTGTAATTATATATGATTTTTCGAAGGGCCTTCGGCCGAATCTTCATTAAGATAGAAAAAGGAGGTTTTACATAGAGCCAACAGGCGTTGGGCGAAGACGGCTGAGTGAACACTTTATCTAATATACATCAATAGTTTCCGAACGGTATAAGTAAGTTAAGCAAGAAGAATATTTATTTTGACCTCTAAAATTGGCATTGAATAAATAATTTCTATTATAGTGATAGTAGGCAACAGTATATTTTTATTTTCTTCATAGGCTATTTTGTTTCTACATCTAGCTATGGAGCCCCTGAGTTTCATCACACGGAAATGGTAGGATATCATAACCAAGAAATTAGACCTATGGAAATATTCATTATGCAGCAAATGGGTTAGCGGCCAAATATGCAATAAACCTTTTACCTGAACAGAGAACAATTCTTTGATGGCTTCGATCATGACAATGCAAACAGCATATCTTATACAGGCTAGTTTGCGTGCATCATTCATCGGTAGTGTGTGAACGAGAACATGAGATAACCTGGAGGTGATTTGCACACACTCCTTGATCTTCCTACGTAAGTCGTTGCTAAAAGATCTAATTTGAGCCTACCGCGCGCACATAGTGTTTTTTACGAATGATAGCAATGATTAAACATACTGATGAACAGTCAAATGCTTAACAATCTCTGGTTTTAATTAAGTTGGCAAAAACTAATGATTTTTTCACAGCCACTACATATAGCCGTAATTGGCTGAATTCAAATTCTGATCGAAGTTACCGAACTTGCTTCGCATGAACTCTATTTTTTATATAGCTTTTGATCACTACATGGCATGGATACTTATTTCCTCAACAAAATCACAAGTTTTGAAGCCATTCAATCTCATGGATCACACAACAGGGTAATAAAATACTTCCGTATGAGAAAAACAGAGCAACATGGTAAACCTTTTGCACTACAATAAGCAAAAGGGCATGTCTATCGTTGTCGGTTGAGAAATCCCAAGTAAAATTTACTAATTTGTTAATATATGTACAGATGTAGGAAAATATCCATCATGAATATATGATCTCTTTGATGGGTTATCTTTTATCTGCCATGCACTCTACCGCTATCTCCGCATACTCTTATTTGTTCAAACTGTATATCTTCATGTGATTGCTGCAACTTCTCTACAAATACCAATTACCTAGGATATCACCCAAAAAACTAATTGTGACTCTACGGTATCTAATTGAATACAAACCCAACAAAATTTACACTTTTTAGATTAAAGAAAGTAGGATGTTTCATGTAAATAATAGTGGTAGTTAGACCAGCCACTATGTGTATTGAAAGCGATTCCTTGAGCGAAAACTCGCTACTACGCTCGAGCTTGAGTGATCCGGAAATCCTCTCTGCATCTGTCCGTTCGCTTCTTTACGTGACGTCATGTCCAGTGGTGTAGCAGTCGTAGAGATGTAGTCTCTGGGTACGTATTCCGTGGACGGTCAACTACCCCGGACGTATCCACAACCACGATTCGAATGCTGCGTAATGTATTATTCATAGCTCATGATTATACTGTTTGGGCCTGCTTGATTATGCACCGTTGGCCTGTTGTTAAACTTTTTTACTCGACTTATGGCCTTTCTGAAGTTTTTTTTAAAGATATTGTGTTTAGACATCACTCTGCTATAATTTGTGCTTAATATCTCCTTGAGTTCTATTCCATTTTCATCTCACTTATATAGTAATAGATTGTAATTTGCAGCTATGACATGTTAGATTTTAATTTGCAGCTATGACATGTTAGATTTTGACAAATCAGTTAGGCGCTCTATGTTGTCAAGGATTTGATTTTGTCAGCTTTATGAAATGCAGAAGATTCACACACGAGCTGAATTTATTGTTTTGTTTTATCTTCTTTAACATAAGCTTTGTTACCATTTTTTTTAGCAGATTAGGCACGTAGGGCTACAAGAGCACGATGATGTTAAAGATTTTGCTTTTAGATGTTCATGGTTGCAAAGCATGCCCCGGTTTAAAGGAACTTTCATTGTCATTGTGGGAACCATTTAAATTCACCGTGTTCAGTTCTCTGTGGCCACTAAATTATCGGTGGATTATATATTTTAAAACGGATTTTCTAATAAACCGATTAATCTTAAAAGATATGGTCAATCTGTGAACGTCAATAGTTCGAAAGTGAGTGGGACATGCTGCCGATGCCATCGCCTCAGTTTGAAAGTGAGGTCAATCCGTTTGAAAGTGCAGGGATACGCTGCCGATGCCATCGCCTCAGTTTGAAAGTGAGGAAACCTGAAGTAAACAAACATCGGCTTTAGTTATAGAAGCAATTATTGACTTTAGAAGCTTTGCCATCCTCCTGCATGTCGTCACCATGGTGTCTCCCTCCACAACATCTCCCAGTAGCTGCGTGCCTTCATGGAACGGCTGACCACCGCCTGATGCATCGCCGCCCTCGTGTCAAGCGGCTCCTCGAAGAGGATGATCTGAAATACATTTCTTTAAAATTTCCTAGTGTTATCTTAGGATTCTTAAATGTTCAATATGGTTTGTCCTCTATCAAGTGTTAGGTAAGCCTTGTGGCGAGCAACGGATGTCGTGGATGGGTGGAGGGAATGGAGGGAGGTGGTCGAGAGATAGGTTAAGAGGAAGAGCCGTTTTAACGCAAATCACGATGGAGGTGAGGGGTATCAGCTGAGAATAGTGATGGAAATTGTTTATGTGAGGCAAACATTTGTAATAGTTTTTGGTTCACGTGGTATCGGTTAAGGGGCTTAAAATCTCAAACCGACTTCTTGCAATAGTAATTATCCTTTTATGCTTCTTTTGTGATGCTACCTTTTTTTGGTACAATAACCATAATATGGTGGAGCAGCTTATACAAAAGTATTATAGCTGAAAAAAATAGTGTGATAGCGTAATAAATTGGCATATCTTCCTGCAACACCTCGATGAATAGTGTTTCTATGATATACTAAACCAGTGATTTTTTTCTTCTAATTCTTAATATTAAAATAAGCTAAAACTTATGATTTTAATCCTAACCTAATTCCGCCGTTTGCGCGATAGCGCAACCGGTCATCTAGTGGAAATACAAAAGCAGGAAGATTTTAGTTTTTGCTATAAATTACGGATTATATATATATTTTTATTTTTTTAAAACCTAAAATTAATAATTGCATCCTGCATAAAGATTACTATCATTTTTACCCAATTTTTAGATTTTCAAATTTTTAGGTTTTAGGTTTGGCAAAAAAAAGTTTTACTAATTAATAAAATTAAAAATAATACAAATTAAAAATAATACAAATTAAAAAGTTAATGTTTATTTATTTATTCAAGATTATTATTACATCATTACTTTTGTTTATTAAAAGAATTATTTGAAATTCAAACAATAAAGAAATGTGACATCAACATGTTAATAGGATTGATATGATACTACTATCACATACATGCGCGTGAATCACTTGGATGCGGAACGGGATGGAACTCAGAAGTTAAGCGTGCTAGTGCTAGGGTAGTGGGAGGATGGGTGACCGAGCGGGAAGTTTGACCACGAGTATGTAATTTGACTAGAGATAAGTGTAGTTAGAGATAGAGACTAAACTATGCAAATAACTGAAATAGTAGAAATTCTGAAAAAATAGAAAAAAAAGGGAGTGAAAAATAATTAGAAACCCAAATGAATTAAAAAAATTAATTCGAAATAGCCTTTAGTCCCGGTTCGTGTTACAAACCGGGACTAAAGGCCCTTCTCCCCGGCGCATGCTAGCCGCCCACGTGGCGGAGCCTTTAGTCCCGGTTCGTAAGCAACCGGGACTAAAGGGAGGGCCTTTAGTCGCGCATAATTAATCCCGGTTGCGCAACCGAGATTAATGATCCTTGCGAACCGGGACTAAATCCCCTTTTTCTACTAGTGCGAGCAAACTGATTACAAAGTCCGGAGCAGCGTCCATCCAGCTAGATGAGGGAGCACTCGTCTTGGTAGCCAAACTATATATGGGCAACCTTATTACAATCTCGGTAGTAGAATGCAATGATGCTCTAGTATTATTTCATGATGATACATTTTTCAAAACCGTTTAACTCTACACTAGTACGAGATTGCCTAAGGGTATCAAAACCTATATGTGTACCCAAACCGGCGCTGGAAAATTATACGAGAACCACTAGTCAGAGTACCTATCTGGCAAACATCCATGTTCTCATCTACCATCAATATGCAGATACCACGCTGATAAAAACGTTGACTACCAGCACACTCATCTGAATCGATAACATAGCATGGCTATCATAGATAATGCTGCAGAGGAAGGAACCACAGACCTGAACCGCCGGTACGGACCTACAGTTCATCTTAACTTAACCGTCGGGGCGCCTCCCCCGCTCCCCTCATTGGTTGTCGCAGATGCTGGCTCCTTCTCTGGTCGTCGCAATTACTCGGCTCCTTCTCTCCCGTTTCCTGCCCGGACGGCGTCCTCGGGCTGATCTTCCACTCCGCCGGGAGGTGGCGCGGTAATAAGGAGGAGCATTGGGATAGAGGAGAAGGGACTAGTGGGAGAAATAGGACTCCGGCGCCGGCGAGGGATTGGGATTTGGCGTTGGCAAGAAACGAAGAGGAGAGGCGTCCGGTTCGCCTCGGCAGTGGAGCTCGCTTTAGGTGCGATAGACATACACCAGGTAGCACCCTGCTTGGGCTTGGGTTCACTTGGTGGCCCGGCCCATATTACACGGTGCACACCGCACTCGGTCCGTGGTGTACGAACGTGTGATAGATCAGGGCATCGAGCGGTGAGCTTAGCTTTGGTTTTATTTACTAGGCTTTTCTTTGCATCGTGTCTCGGTTACGCGGTTCTCAGTTGGAGATGCCAAAATTAATATGCTGAGTAATCCACAAGGAGATCTTTGACCAAGTGGTGAATGGAAGATACTTAGAAGATTGTCAATAACCGCACAATACAACACATAAATGCATCATGCAGATAGAGCAACGTCTTTCAGATAGAATATCAACACCACTTCGCACATATCTTCAAGATATGAGATATGTCATATCTTTAACATTTATTTTTCTTCAGGTCTTTTCATCCTCTCATCCATCGCTATAAGAGATGGCATAGACCATTTTGTTTGTGAATCTATTTTGTGTTATCGTACTATCCTTCTTTAGTGTGTATTACTTGAGACATGGGAATCGTCAACGCGACAATCCTACTATGCTTACAACTACTCATGCCACTCCATTTGGTTCCTGGTAAACATTTTCTAAAAAACACCTGAAAATTAATGCACTTCCTCAATGTATGTTTAACACATTTTTCTATTCATATCTGAAATTTATACTCCATGCTATAAATTCATTGTTTCACGTGAGAATATTGTAGCATCTATTTTTTTCATGTAATGTACCGTTTATTGTTGTCTTGTAGGTTCAGAGGCCTACACTTGCAAAGAGACCAGTGAGACATATACTACTTCATCATGTGTTGAGAATGAATGTGGTGAGGCCTGCCACAAGGAGGGCTTTAGAGAAGGGGAGTGTGGAATTTCTTACAGAAGAAGAAAAATTTGTCTACTTTGTTTCTGTAAGAAAGAGTGTTGAATAAAAATGTGCCAAAACTATCGCTGGATGTGTTGTAGCAGATAATAAAATTGCGTAGCCAGAAGAACTAATAATGATCATTGGTAATTTTATTGACTCTACCAATGTCCTTGTGTTTTGGGCGTAAACACACATATAAATATCTAACTCCTGCCACAATACTAAAATACACTTTAACTATCTATCACTTCTAAAAAAATTAATGACGACAAAGTAATGAGACATTGCATTCTTTTTAAAGGAGCAAATATAATCAGATTTTGTATTTTTAAATACAGGAAAACTAATTTGGGATATGGATGACAATGTGAAAACTTAGTTCCGTGAGACTGGCCATGGAGGCCCATGGGCCCAAGTGAACCTGCCACCTCATGGATTACTATTTTCACAAATTCAACCATATTACTTATTTAGGAGAATACAAAATTTTTGGATGTGGATTTCGGGGCAGACTTAGGGGAGAGAAGCCCTTTGTCTCTCGAGAAACGCTAAAACCATCTCCTCCGTGTTTCCACCCACAGAGTTCATCGTACTCATCATCACCAACACCTTGGTAACATGGCGAGCATCATAACTACCGCACTCCCAACAACACAATCTCTATCGACATCTTTCACATCCTCCTATGCAGCCTTGATAGAGTTGAAAATATGCCCTAGAGGCAAAAATAATAGTGTTATTATCATATTTCGTTGTTCATGATAAACGTTTATACCCCATGCTAGAATTGTATTAACCGGCATAATACATGTGTGGTTTCATAAACAATATTGTATCCCTAGTAAACCCCTAATACTAGCTCGTTGCTTAATGTTGGTCAAGATTTCCAAACCATAGACATGTGATTCGATTAATAATGGCGTCATGTCATTAGGAGAATGACATGATGGACATACCTAACTAAGCAAAGTAATTAGATTGTGTCACTATGTTTAAATTGTTGCAGCTTGCCTATGTAAAGTATCCTGATCCTTGGACCATGAGATAAAAGCATCTCTAGTGGTTCCTCTAAATGATGTCCTCTATATCTGCATATAGATGACCATCTATAAAGATTCCTTTTTAGATGATCTCAGTTTTTCAGTGGTTCCTCAATATCTAGGACATCTAAATTCTCTCTCATATAGTTTAGTAATATTTCAAATGGCTATATTTCCAACGGCTATATTCCCAGGTCCATATATACCATCCCTCCCACCTCTCATCCAACACTCCTCGCTTTGCCTTCTCTCATCTCTCTCTTGAATTCCTTTGTCCAACACAGCAAATGATGAATGGAGAATTTTCCTCGTTGGATATGCTCATGAATTCGTCGTCGTCTTCATCTGATGATGACGAACTCATTCTTGCAGCATTTGGAGAGCGTGAGGAGGAAGAGAAGAGGAACGCTCGACGCCATGGCGGTTTCAAGCATGGGCATCAGACAATTGACCGAGCAAGAGATGCCGGATTTGTCTAAAAACCCAATGTCATCCATCTGTGAGTTGTCCATTATCTAGCAAAACAACATGTCAAAATTCATTCAACAATTTAGTCTACAAACAACAGCCTCCAAAGGCAACAATATTTATGCAAACAACAATTTCTAAAGGAAATAGCACATACGCTATTAGCAAAACATATTTCAGTATAGGCAATTCAATCATCTGTGTTTATATAAATTTTTTGGTACAAAAACTAGCACAAACTACAGAAACTAGACATAGTTTGGACAGAAACTAGCAGAGAAGCCACTGGGAGGATGGAGCGAATGGAGGAGCCCCAATATCCTCGCCCCGTCCGCGTCCAATATCCTCGCCCCGTCCGCGTCCAATGACGCGCGAATGGAGGAGCCAGACAGCGTCCGCAGCGCCGCTGGCCCCGCCCACCGCTGCCGCCCCCACCCACCGCCGCTGCCCAGCGCCCCCGCCCAGCGGCGCCACCCTCCCTCGATTTCAACCGCCGCCCAGCGCCGCCTGCCTCCTTTTCTCGTCTCCAGATGCGCGGGAGACGCTCCCGCCTCCTTTTCTCGTCTCAGATGCGCGGGAAGAAGAGCGAGGGGCAGCAATTTGGCTTCGATGGTCCTGGCTTCGTCCTCTATATTTGGAGGATGGAGCGAGGATATGGGAGGTCTTCTAAATTTAGAGGATGGGATAGAGAGACCACTGGGAGCCTTTTTTGGCCTCACGACCATCTAAGTGTGTTTGGATGGCCCTTTAGAGGAACCACTAGGGATGCTCTAATGCTACGTCCTAGTACTATAAAAATAAAATACGTTGGAGCCTCAACCATCACTTCGTAATTGAGAGATCATAAACGTGTCTTTCAGGTATCTCATAAAGTTCGCTTCACGCATATGAACGAACCACCACCTCGCGATCCATCACCAATTGGTAGACCCAGCGATAGCGACATGCCGATCAACCAGGAGAGCCGGTGATCCTGGGAGCTTAGAGCTCTTAGAAGATGGTGCGAGTAGCGGCCACACTCATAGCCTGAAGACACCAAATACAATTACTCTACTAATATGAGAAGAGGTGAATGATAGTATTATAATGCAAACAATCGGGCCATGGAGGTGGGGTAGATCGCAGCTTTCGTCGGCGGGAGGGCTCTGTTTCCCAGTTTTGGGAGCTTCGTTCCCCGTCTTTAAGTTTTTGTTTGTAGGGGCGACGCTCAGGTGGTGGTGGTGGCGCCTCATGCAATAATATTTCCCCGGCTTCAATCCCATGTCGACGGCTACGTCGAGTAGCTTGTGGGTATGGTGTGATCTTCGAGGATTTCGTCTGGCTGTGGGGAACTTCGGATCGTCAAGGAGCTTTATCGGCAGTTTATCCTACTTCTTCGTTTTCGGGATGGATGTGGTATTTTCGACCCGTTCGACGACTTCCTATCCGCAACTAACAACGTCAGGCTGGCTCAGGGAGGAGTGGCAACGATGGCGCGCGCCGTTGACACGGTCTGGAGGTTGAAGATGAAGGGCTTCTCAAGGATCTCATTGTAATTTTCGTTTTTCTTAACCTGCTTTGTACCATTCAGTGTTTCTTTTAATGCCAGTGTCCTATTTGTAAAAAAAAAAGTGTTGGCACTCCATTAGGACCACATAGATGACATTTTCGATTTATGTAAACATGAATTTCTCCACCTAATAGAATTTTCCACTACGGTCTCTATTAGGTGTTAGTGCGTGTATTTTCGTGCCCCTGGTTAACTTTTTACCTCCGAGATTTCTTGCACACACAAACTTTCTAATCTTTCACAAATAAAATATGCCTTCCCACATTTATTCTATGTCATCCATTTATCGAATCATAATTACTCATTTTTTTTGTTATTTTCATGTTTAGAACCCACTCCTTTTAATTCCTTTTCTAATTCCTTGCATTTCCCCCTCATTTATACATGTATACTATGCAAACATATATAATGTCAATGCACATGCAATGGCAGATACACTAAATTAGCCAAATGATTAAACTATTACACTACAAAGCCAAACAAGTGGCCAAGTCATTCGGAGTACTTGATCATCATATCATCAAGAAGCTTTGTTGCAGCACCCAAAGTGATGGACATAAAAGTACCTCCAGCAGCTGAATCTAATAGGTTCCTTGAAGAAAAATTCAATCATGCATAAAAGGTTTGGATGATCATCCAAGTAGTTAGTCCATGGGTAGGGCAGTTCTTTACCAAAGATTTCATTCTCTCCCATGCTTGGGCAACATGTTCATTATCCAATTGCTTAAAATTCATAATGCTACTTCTCAAAGATATAATCTTAGCAGGAGGATAATATTTTCCAATAAAAGCATCTTTACATTTAGTCCATGAATCAATACTATTTTTAGGCAAAGATAGCAATCAATCTTTAGCTCTTCCTCTTAAGGAGAAAGGAAACAATTTCAGTTTTATAATATCCCCATCTATATCCTTATACTTTTGCATTTCACAAAGTTCAAAAAAATTATTAAGATGGGTAGCAGCATCATCAGTACTAACATTAGAAAATTGCTCTCTCATAACAAGATTTAGTAAAGCAGGTTTAATTTCATAAAATTCTGCTGTAGTAGCAGGTGGAGCAATAGGAGTGCGTATAAAATCATTATTATTTGTGCTAGTGAAATCACACAACTTAGTATTTTCAGGAGTATTCATTTTAGCAGTAATAGAAAATAAACTAAGCAAACCGAATTAAATAAAGTAAAAACAAGTAACTAATTTTTTTGTGTTTTTGATATAAGAAAGCAAACAAGACAGAAAAATAAAATAAAGTAAAGCAAGAAAATAAACAAAGTAAAGAGATTGGATGTGAGAGACTCCCCTTGCAGCGTGTCTTGATCTCCCCGGCAACGGCGCCAGAAAAAGAGCTGCTTGTGGCGTGTAGCAACAGCTTCCTTGTGACGGTAAAGCACACGTCTGTTGGGAACCCCAAGAGGAAGGTATGATGAGTACAGCAGCAAGTTTTCCCTCAGTAAGAAACCAAGGTTTATCGAACCAATAGGAGATGAAGGCCACGTGAAGGTTGTTGGTGAAGGAGTGTAGTGCGGCGCAACACCAGGGATTCCGGCGCCAACGTGGAACCTGCACAACACAATCAAAATACTTTGCCCCAACTTAATAGTGAGGTTGTCAATCTCACCGGCTTGCTGAAAACAAAGGATTAAAAGTATGGTGTAGAGAATTATGTTTGCTTGTAGAAAACAACAGAGAACAGTGATTGCAGTAGATTGTATTTCAGATGTAAAAGAAAGGACCGGGGTCCACAGTTCACTAGTGGTGTCTCTCCAATAAGATAAATAGCATGTTGGGTGAATAAATTACAGTTGGGCAATTGACAGAATAGAGATGCACATACATATCATGATGACTACTATGAGATTTACTTAGGGCATTACGACAAAGAACATAGACCGCCATCCAGCATGCACATATGCCTAAAAAGTCCACCTTCAGGTTAGCATCCGACCCCCTCCAGTATTAAGTTGCAAACAACATACAATTGCATTAAGTATGGTGCGTAATGTAATCAACACAAATATCCTTAGACAAAGCATCGATGTTTTATGCCTAGTGGCAACAGCACATCCACAACCTTAGAACTTTCTGTCACTGTCCCAGATTCAATGGAGGCATGAACCCACTATCGAGCATAAATACTCCCTCTTGGAGTCAGAAGTATCAACTTGGCCAGAGCCTCTACTAGCAACGGAGAGCATGCAAGAACATAAATAGCAATATATGATAGATCAATAATCAACTTGACATAGTATTCAATATTCATCGGATCCCAACAAACACAACATGTAGCATTACAAATAGATGATCCTGATCATGATAGGCAGCTCACAAGATCTAAACATGATAGCACAAGAGGAGAAGACAACCATCTAGCTACTGCTATGGACCCGTAGTCCAAGGATGAACTACTCACGCATCAGTCCGGAGGCGGGCATGGTGATCTAGAGCCCTCCGGTGATGATTCCCCTCCCAGGGTGCCGGAGGCGATCTCCTGAATCCCCCGAGATGGGACTGACGGCGGCAGCGTCTCTGGAACTTTTTCCGTATCGTGGCTCTCGGCACTAGGGTTTTGATGCGCGTAGATGTACACGTCCGTTGGGAACCCCAAGAGGAAGGTATGATGCGCACAGTGGCAAGTTTCCCTCAGTAAGAAACCAAGGTTTAATCGGACCAGTAGGAGTCAAGAAGCACGTTCAAGGTTGATGGTGGCGAAATGTGATGCGGCGCAACACCAGGGATTCCGGCGCCAACGTGGAACCTGCACAACACAACCAAAGTACTTTGCCCCCAACGAAACAGTGAGGTTGTCAATCTCACCGGCTTGCTGTAACAAAGGATTAACTGTATTGTGTGGAAGATGATTGTTTGCGAAGAAAACAGTAAAGAACAATTGCAGTAGATTGTATGCGATGTAAAGAATAGGACCGGGGTCCACGGTTCACTAGAGGTGTCTCTCCCATAAGATAAAAGCATGTTGGGTGAACAAATTACAGTCGGGCAATTGACAAATAGAAAAGGGCATAACAATGCATATACATGATATGATAAATATAGTGAGATTTAATTGGGCATTACGACAAAGTACATAGACCGCCATCCAAGCATGCATCTATGCCTAAAAAGTCCACCTTCGAGGTTATCATCCGAACCCCTTCCAGTATTAAGTTGCAAGCAACAGACAATTGCATTAAGTATGGTGCGTAATGTAATCAACAACTACATCCTTAGACATAGCGTCAATGTTTTATCCCTAGTGGCAACAGCACATCCACAACCTTAGAACTTTCTTCATCATCTGTCCAGATTTAATGGAGGCATGAACCCACTATCGAGCATAAATACTCCCTCTTGGAGTTAAGAGCAAAAACTTGGCCAGAGCCTCTACTAATAACGGAGAGCATGCAAGATCATAAACAACACATAAGTAATAGATTGATAATCACCATAACATAGTATTCTCTATCCATCGGATCCCGACAAACACAACATATAGTATTACAGATAGATGATCTTGATCATGTTAGGCAGCTCACAAGATCCAACAATGAAGCACATAAGGAAAAGACGACCATCTAGCTACTGCTATGGACCCATAGTTCAGGGGTGAACTACTCACTCATCACTCCGGAGGCGATCATGGCGATGAAGAGTCCTCCGGGAGATGATTCCCCTCTCCGGCGAGGTGCCGGAGAGCGATCTCCGAATCCCCCAAGATGGGATTCGCGGCGGCGGCGTCTCTGGAAGGTTTTCCGTATCGTGGCTCTCGGTACAGAGGGTTTCGCGATGAAGACTTTAAGTAGGCGGAAGGGCAACGCGGGGGGACACACGAGGGCCCCACACGCTAGGGCCGCGCGGCCAGGGCCTGGGCCGCGCCGCCCTAGTGTGGCGGCGCCTCGTGGCCCCACTTCCTTTCCCCTTCGGTCTTCTGGAAGCTTCGTGCAAAAATAGGACCCTGGGCGTTGATTTCGTCCAATTCCGAGAATATTTCCTTACTAGGATTTCTGAAACCAAAAACAGCAGAAAACAGCAACTGGCTCTTCGGCATCTTGTTAATAGGTTAGTGCCGGAAAATGCGTAAACACGACATATAATGTGTATAAAACATGTAGATATCATCAATAATGTAGCATGGAACATAAGAAATTATCGATACGTCGGAGACGTATCAGCATCCCCAAGCTTAGTTCTGCTCGTCCCGAGCGAGGCAAACGATAACAAGGATAATTTACGGAGTGACATGCCATCATAATCTTGATCATACTATTGTAAACATATGTAATGAATGCAGTGATCAAAACAATGGTAATGACATGAGTAAACAAATGAATCATAAAGCAAAGACTTTTCATGAATAGTACTTCAAGACAAGCATCAATAAGTCTTGCATAAGAGTTAACTCATAAAGCAATAAATCAAAGTAAAGGTATTGAAGCAACACAAAGAAAGATTAAGTTTCAGCGGTTGCTTTCAACTTATAACATGTATATCTCATAGATAGTGTCAATGTAAAGTAATATAACAAGTACAATATGCAAGTATGTAGGAATCAATGCACAGTTCACACAAGTGTTTGCTTCTTAAGGTGGAGAGAGATAGGTAAACTGACTCAACAATAAAAGTAAAAGAAAGGTCCTTGAAAGAGGAAAGCATCGATTGCTATATTTGTGCTAGAGCTTTTATTTTGAAAACATGAAACAATTTTGTCAACGGTAGTAATAAAGCATATGAGTTATGTAAATTATATCTTACAAGTTGCAAGCCTCATGCATAGTATACTAATAGTGCCCGCACCTTGTCCTAATCAGCTTGGACTACCGGATCATCGCAATACACATGTTTCAACCAAGTGTCACAAAGGGGTACCTCCATGCCGCACTGTACAAAGGTCTAAGGAGAAAGCTCGCATTTTGGATTTCTCGCTTTTGATTATTCTCAACTTAGACATCCATACCGGGACAACATGGACAACAGATAATGGACTCCTCTTTAATGCATAAGCATGTGGCAACAATTATTATTCTCATATGAGATTGAGGATATATGTCCAAAACTGAAACTTCCACCATGATTCATGGCTTTTAGTTAGCGGCCCAATGTTCTTCTCTAACAATATGCATGCTCCAACCATTAAGGTGGTAGATCTCTCTTACTTCAGACAAGACGGACATGCATAGCAACTCACATGATATTCAACAAAGAATAGTTGATGGCGTCCCCGGAAGCATGGTTATCGCACAACAAGCAACTTAATAAGAGATAAAGTGCATAAGTACATATTCAATACCACAATAGTTTTTAAGGCTATTTTGTCCCATGAGCTATATATTGCAAAGGCGAATGATGGAATTTTAAAGGTAGCACTCAAGCAATTTACTTTGGAATGGCGGAGAAATACCATATAGTAGGTAGGTATGGTGGACACAAATG
>NC_061509.1:54256110-54322193 GCF_022539505.1 Lolium rigidum
CGCCATCCAAGCATGCATCTATGCCTAAAAAGTCCACCTTCGGAGTTATCATCCGAACCCCTTCCGGTATTAAGTTGCAAGCAACGAGACAATTGCATTAAGTATGGTGTGTAATGTAATCAACAACTACATCCTTAGACATAGCATCAATGTTTTATCCCTAGTGGCAACAGCACATCCACAACCTTAGAACTTTACGTCACTTGTCCCAGAGTATCAATGGAGGCATGAACCCACTATCGAGCATAAATACTCCCTCTTGGAGTTAAG
This sequence comes from Lolium rigidum, assembly GCF_022539505.1. Lineage (NCBI taxonomy): Eukaryota > Viridiplantae > Streptophyta > Magnoliopsida > Poales > Poaceae > Lolium > Lolium rigidum. The sequence continues at coordinate 54,256,381 of NC_061509.1, forward strand.
AGCAAAAACTTGGCCAGAGCCTCTACTAATAAAGGAGAGCATGCAAGATCATAAACAACACATAAGTAATAGATTGATAATCACCATAACATAGTATTCTCTATCCATCGGATCCCGACAAACACAACATATAGTATTACAGATAGATGATCTTGATCATGTTAGGCAGCTCACAAGATCCAACAATGAAGCACATAAGGAGAAGACGACCATCTAGCTACTGCTATGGACCCATAGTCCAGGGGTGAACTACTCACTCATCACTCCGGAGGCGATCATGGCGATGAAGAGTCCTCCGGGAGATGATTCCCCTCTCCGGCAGGGTGCCGGAGGCGATCTCCTGAATCCCCCGAGATGGGATTCGCGGCGGCGACGTCTCTGGAAGGTTTTCCGTATCGTGGCTCTCGGTACAGGGAGTTTCGCGACGGAGGCTTTAAGTAGGCGAAAGGGCAACGCGGGGGGCCACACGAGGGCCCCACACGCTAGGGCCGCGTGGCCAAGACCTGGGCCGCGCCGCCCTAGTGTGGCGGCGCCTCGTGGCCCCACTTCCTTTCCCCCTCGGTCTTCTGGAAGCTTCGTGCAAAAATAGGACCCTGGGCGTTGATTTCGTCCAATTGCGAGAATATTTCCTTACTAGGATTTTTGAAACCAAAAACAGCAGAAAACAGCAACTGGCTCTTCGGCATCTTGTTAATAGGTTAGTGCCGGAAAATGTGTAAATACGACATATAATGTGTATAAAACATGTAGATATCATCAATAATGTAGCATGGAACATAAGAAATTATCGATACGTTGGAGACGTATCAACCTTCACGTGCTTCTTGGCTCCTATTGGTTCCATAACCTTGGTTTCTTTCTGAGGGAAAACTTGCTGCTGTGCGCATCATACCTTCCTCTTGGGGTTCCCAACGGACGTGTACATCTACGCGCATCAGACACACACCCAAATAAGCGTAGCATAAGATCAAGTCATTAAGTTCAATTAATTTGCTATAAGCTTTCGATACATAGTTGCCTAAGTCCTTCGACCATGAGATCATGTAAATCACTTACACCGGAAGGGTACTTTGATTACATCAAACACCATTGCGTAATGGGTGGTTATAAAGATGGGATTAAGTATTCGGAAAGTGTGAGTTGAGGCATATGGATCAATAGTGGGATTTGTCCATCCTGATGACGGATAGATATACTCTGGGCCCTCTCGGTGGAATGTCGTGTGATTAGCTTGCAAGCATGTGACTGGATCACAAGAGATGACATACCACGGTACGAGTAAAGAGTACTTGTCGGTAACGAGGTTGAACAAGGTATGGAGATACCGATGATCGAACCTCGGACAAGTAAAGTATCACGTGACAAAGAGAATCGGTATCGAATGTTAATGATTCAATCGATCACTAAGTTATCGTTGAATATGTGGGAGCCATTATGAATCTCCACATCCCGCTATTGGTTATTGCTCGGAGAGGAGTCTCGACCATGTCTGCATAGTTCACGAACCGTAGGGTGACGCGCTTAAGGTTCGATGTCGCATAAGTAGATTTAGAATATGGTATGGAGACAAAGTTTGTTCGGAGTCTCGGATGGGATCCAGGACATCACGAGGAGGTCCGGAATGGTCCAGAGAATAAGATTCATATAAGGGAAGTTGATTTCTAGGTTTCGGAAAAGTTCGGAATTTTCCGGTGAAAGACCGGAAGGTTCTAGAAGGTTCCGGAGGGGTCCACCATGGGTCCCACGACCTAGGGGGCCCACATGGGCCGAGGGGGTGCTACCCAGCCCTAATGGGCCAGGTGCACCAAGCCTCAAGGCCCAGGCCGGCCACCCCTTAGGGTTTCCCCAAAACCCTAAAGGGGGGATCAACTTGGGGGGCAAGACTCCCCCCTCCCCCTTGTGCCGCCGGCCCTAGATGGGTTTGGGACGCAGGGGGGCCACCCCAGCCGACCCTCCCCCCTATATAAAGAGGGGAGGGGGCAGGGGGCCGACCCCAACCCTAGCCACCTCTTGTGGCCGCCCCTCTCCTCCTCCATACGCTGCTCCGGCTTAGGCGAAGCCCTGTAGTTCTTCCTCGTCCACCACCACCACCACGCCGTCATGCTGCTGGGATTCGGAGGAGATCTACCACACCTCCGCTTCCCGCTAGAACGGGGAGAGGAAGGGCTTCATCGACACCGTACGCGCGACCGAGTACGGAAGTGCTGCCGGATTGCAGCACCGGGACGATCGTCTACACCAACAACGAGATCTAATCTCGTAGGCTTTGGAATCTTCGAGGGTTAGTCTCACATTCATCTCGTTGCTCCGATCTCATAGATTAGATCTTGGCTTTTCCGTAGATTAGATCTTGGATTTATTCGTCTTTGCGGTAGAATTTTTTTTGTTTTCTATGCAACGAAACCCATCAACATCATCATTGTTGGAAGCACAAAAATTCAAAATTGGAAGCATGAATACTTGTAAGGAAGGAATTAGGTATATCTCAATAACCTATCCTATCTGAATTGGAAGCATAGATATTATGAAGCACATAATCATTGATATCTTAGAATAACTCCTCTTCCGTTGTAAGCATATACATTTGAGAATTCGGAACTGACTATGCTTGCCTCCAGCATGTGAGTACATCTTCCTTTGATGTGCAAACCAATTTCATCAGGAACTATTTGTTTGTGTGATCAGCTTACACAGTGCATGATGGGCAAACGATAAGGATAAAAGTCAATCTGCGGATTACAAAAATCATATTACTCAATTACTTCCGTGCATGGTGTTTTGCCTCATAGGTCTAGATGCACCTATTTAAAAAATGCATTTTAAATTTATTTCAAAATGTTTAAAATTTTTGAAATAAAATCATGAGTGTGTTTCCTCACATTCTATGTTAGCTCACAAAAGTTTGGCACGAAAAAATATTTTGTGTGCACTATGTAAAAACGACAAAATAAAAATATGTCTCGTTAAATGCTATTTTGGAGTGTTGGAATTTTTTTATACACTGACCACAAAAAATAATATTTTTCTATGAAAATTCGTGCGCGGACATAAAATGTGTGGATGTACACCCTGATATTTTTTTCCGGAATTTTAAACATTTTAAAATATGATTTTAAATAGTAAGTACATCTACACCTATGAGCCAGAATAGATTTCCCATTACTTGCAGGGTATACACTGGGAAAACTCTATAATATCACAAATTGCATGAGGACGAGCATGCTGCAATCGCTGAAGAGATGGATCGTCTAATGAGGCAGCCAGGAATGGCAACATCTCATCGCGGCTGTTGTGCTCTCCGTGCCTATAGGTTGGGACCTAGGTCGTTGTAATTACCTTATCCGAGCTCGTGTCGTCGTTGAAGAATGATACATGGACCAGTGGAAGCAGCCTCCAGGGCCGTGCTGATTCGCTAATACCCTCCCAGCCTACAGTGCCGGACGCCGGCAATAAGAAATGCCTCGTGCCGTCGCCGAATGGATGAAATTTTTTATCTGGGGAGTTGCCGCCCTTGATGTGCGCGAGCACGTTCTCGAGGGTGCGGCCAGGCCTGCTCCACCAGCGGCGGCGGCCGGCGGCGTTATTTCGCGTGAAAGGAGCGGGAGGGCCGTCGTAGGCGGCGAGTTCTCGCTCGTACCTTTGCCAAAAGAACTCCGTCCAGGCCTCGTAATTGTCAAGGAAGAACCGCTCCTCCGTGCGCTACTCGTCGCTTAGGGTGACGAGCACCGCGTCGATCTCCGCCTCGAGGGCGGCGCGTCCGATTGGCATCGGCGGGATCAAGACACCCCCCGCGCTCAGACGCCAGCCTCCGGGCGCGCGGAAGTCCGGCGGCGCGGGGTAGCCCGCCGCATGCAGCAACCTCCCCTCCTACTAGTGGAGAGAATGCCGGCCGAAGCCGTTGTTCGCCGCGCCGTCGCCGAAGTTCGCCATTGTTCGCTGGAGGAGATTGGGGAGAGAGGTGGTGAATAGGGAGATGGGGTGGTGAATGCGGCCAGACGCGGTAGTTCCGCGATAAATAGAGGGCGACGCACATGAAACCGATGCGACAGCATTAACTCACTGCGTGAAAGCTACGTGACAAGGGATTAACTTGTCAATGCCTACGGATTGTAAACTTAGGGTTTCGTAGAAAGTAGAGATCAAGTAGATCTGGAAGGTTTCAGCCGAAAAGGTGTTCGACTAAGTAAAAACTAGGGTTATGTTGACAATAGATTTTATGATTCTTCACCCCTCGGCTCCCCTTTATATAGGAGGGAGAGCCGAGGGATCTTCTTGTCGTACAAGTTATAGACTCCGGGAGACTATCTAAGTCTTTCCGTATATTTACATGACTCTCGATTTATGATATAATTCTATCTTCCATATCAACGTTTGTTGGGCTTCTGGGCCTTGAAAGCTTCGGATCATGGGCCTCCAAATAACCTCGGGTACCTTATTCGGCAGGCCCATTCGGGATGCCTATGCCACTACGCGTCTGGTGAAGACTGACCGGCGGTAGGCTTTTACAGCGCGCGGAAGACGATGTGATGAGGACGACGATCGGCCTTTCTCGCCGACAAATCGGGGCCACCAGCCGCGCGGGAAGTCTTCTCGATGTTTCCCGCGCTTTCGTTTCCTCCGGACTCCCCAAGCGCTTCCCGGGGACCGGTGGGCTTCCCGGATGGATGAAAGCCCAAATCCGGGCGGGGCGCAACTGGGCCGTTTTCGCCCATCCGGATGAAAAAAGGGGTCCTAGGGGCCTTCCCAGGGAGACGGCTGGAGATGCTCTTAAGCGCATGTTTTCTCCTAGTAACCCCGACATCCTTTTTTGTTCGAGAAGGCAAGTACCACGCTGGTACCACACCGGTGGCCCCGAGACTGCCTGGCCGGTGGTACCGGGCTGATTCGTGGGCACATCCGGCCTGCCCCGGGCGGCTCTACCGACCCGTTGCGGTGTGGCCGTTTGGCCATCCGCGGCTCGCTGCGTGTGACCATTGGTGTTTTCTGGCGGTGGTATCGCCCACACCTCACCGGTACTACCAGCCCGAGTGGCTGGCCAATGGGTGGATTCCCCGCACAGGTATAAAAGGAAGCTGTCTTCTCCGAAGCGCGTGCAACTCAAGAATTGTTCTTTGACCTCCATTGTTATGAGTTTCATTTGCCTAGATATCTCTACTCCCCCACTCAAATCTCCTCATACTTGAGGATTTGGTAGAGAAGGCCTAGCCCCATATTTTCACCAAAGAAATTTGTATTTCCCTTCATATTCTTTGTGGGTCTTCCCGAGGTTGCCCGGAAGCTAGCCTTTGTGTGAAGCTTTGTGGTTGCCACTTGAGAGCCTCTAATTCGGATGTGGATGTGTGCCCCAAGCTTTGTGTAAAGGCTCTTGTTGTCGCCTTCAAGGCTACCGCTTAGTGGAGCAAGAGTTAACATTTGTAGTTTGCTCAACGGAGAATAGAGTGATTCCTTTGTGGTGTTAGTTGGCCTTCGTGGCACCACACCCCTCCAATGTAGACGTACTTCCCCTTAAAAGGAAGAAACTACGGGAATCAACCCTTGTGTCTCCGCGTGCTCCTCTATCGGTTACCTCTATCCTTCTACCGCACTTTACTACTTGTATCTTTTTTGTTGTTTGCTTGCTTACATCTTGTCATATAGGTGGATTCACCTAGTTTCATATCTAGATAATTTACCATTTGTGTCAAGCCTAAATTTAAAAAAAGATTTGAAATTTGATTAGCACCTATTCACCCCCTCTAGGTGGCCATAAGAATCCTTTCACTATGGTAGGGCTCAAATACAAATTTGTTGTATCTTATTATATTGTTTGCATAGGTGCAACCTTTACTTTAGCTTTGTGACCTTTAACATATATAGAGACAACTGAGTATCACTCAAGCCATTGTTAACTATGATCGATCAACTCATTGGATATCTAGGATCTACTTTGTTAATTTATTGGATTTTACATTGACATAATTTTTTTGTAAGGTTCGAGTAAATCTTAAAATTTTAGTATATTTTACTTTATTTATCTGCACATATTACTAGATCACGAGATGGCGCGTGATCGATGACAAGCCCATCTATTTTGGCAATATGTTGATAGTTTCATCTTCTATCATGCATAATATAATTTATGTAGAGTCATAAGAAAGCCAAAAAATTAGGAAATATGAAAAGCACAGATGAAAATCATTGCATCACTCAAAACCAATCACATGTTCAACTATGTGGAAGAACGAAATCCACGACAGAGTAAAAGGTAAGTCTAAATATCCATTTTAACTAATCTTCTAACCTGAAGACATCACCACCATAACATTATTAAGGCGACAATGCCACCTGACAAAATACACCATGGTTATGGATACAAATTCATGAAAGAAATACTCACCGGAGTTACTTTTGTCTAATGAAATTCACAACATGTTGCACTGAACCCAACCATCTTTGAAATAAATAAAACCAAACTTTATTTGTGGAACACTAAACAAAATAATTCTACAAAAAAGTATTTGATCGATTGACACCTCTTAGTAAGTTGGGTCCGATTTTAGCCAACGCTAACTCTTTACACCCTGTCTGCTCATGCCTCCCTGCCCATCTCCATATGCTAGCTTGTAGTACCAAACTATGTAAGATCATACATCATAAAACCATTCCATTGTCACTAAAGCATGAATACATTATGCACTAAGGCACACAGATCATTGTATATCACTCAACAAGCACATGTTGAAGTAAATATGTGCAGCAACAAACAATTGTATATCACTCAACAAGCACGTAGATCATTGTATTTCATTTCCCGATTTTCCCCAAATGATTAGCTTCATGTTAACACTACCATTGTAATGAGTAGGAACAAACACAAGCTAAACAAAACAATTTGAGCACCTCTTTTTTGGTTAGCTTAGTATTCACACTACCAAGGACCAACATATGATTGGATCGTTAGTAGGATGGTTGGGCTAAACAGCGTGTTTTTAGATCAATTTGTCCCATTTAGGTGGATTATTATTTTAGTGGGAGACAATATTCCCCTTTTTGATGATTTTGTCAATCTTGAAACCCCGTGAACCTGGTCTTCAACATGCATTGGGATAGCATGTGCTTATGATGGTGGTGGTGTATGTGCACGTATGTTTGCGTCTAAAAATATTTGACACTACCAGTTGCAATGAAAATGCCAATTAAAGTCATAATTTCATGATAACTAAAAATCTGCCCTCGCGTACTGGGATACTCTGACAAGCTTATAACCATGATTCAATATAATGGTGTCCATGCCAACAAACTTTGAAAGAGTCATTTTGCCAAGTTTGAGTTTAAAATCTAGACCTTCTTACAAATTATTATCATAATTCCTAGCTATGTTATTCCTAGAATAGGGATTATGAGGTATACTTACCCTAGTAAAAGAACAAAAGGTGAGTTTTCTCTACCATCATTGCAAAAAACATCCCAGTCCCGACACTTCTTTGTTCTTGATAATTCATGCCAACACCAGACAAAGGCTACACTTTTGGCTTGATAGAGTCATGGAATACAAAAATCCTACACCTCATACTCCTCCATATCATTATCATGGAAGATCGAAGGCAGAAATCAACTGGTGGCTAACGAATATATCATGATGTGCCATGGAAAAGATCACATACATCATATTGAAAAGTTGGAGAGGTGACCGCAAGAAAAGCATTTTTTTTAAAAAAAGTGGTTTACTCATGAAGCCATCCGCATGGTATGACTACAAGCACTCCTCCATCATATCCGTGTCTTCCAGAGCACAGTTGTGACCGGAAACCTCGTATTTGTTACATGTTGCTTATACTTTAGGTGCCCTCTATTATTTAATAGAACATCTGGTACTTAAACAAACACAAGTTGGTGTACACTGCGCCTATTACAACTTTTGAGTTATAACGTGTAACTTTCTCAAATAGTGAAGGTTGAATCACGATGTTTGTATCATGGCGAGGAAGAGAATGTGCCATTGTGGTACCCGTGGATTGAAGAGGAGGGATAGACACACACAAAATATGAAACGCGACCAAAGTCGTGGGATACAAAGAAAAAGGAAGCACCACCAAAGCCCTGAGACATATATTAAGAATATTCACTTTTGCTAAAGTTTCCATTTTAAATGTGGATATTACAAATTATGCTAGTTTAATACCAAGTATGGAACAATCATATGCTTCTAGTTGATCTCCAAGTATATAAAACCAGAAACTACACATTTGAATAAGAAAGATCCAACAAAAAGCAACACTAAAGATAGAAGAACAAATCATTGCATGGGTCTCATAGACTAAAACTTTTTATTTCTCCTTGAACTAAGATAGACAAGGAGTATAATACTCTAGAATTCTCTATTACCGTTACATCTAGACAGGCAGACATAAGCACTGTAAACCTCTATTGAGATATTTGTTACAAAATATGCTTTAAACTCTGTCCCAAGTTATTCAAAGATACCAAAAGTGGACCTCAGTGCATGCATATACACTATGACTGATTTTATTGCCACAAATTAATCCATTGACATGCGCAATTTGGTGCTTTTTCTGCTTCTTGGATCTTGAGATAATTTAGTGAGTGAAATGTTCCCTAAGAAACAATGCACCAAAAGTTAGAAAAGGCGAATGCAACTTTTGTTGAAAAATAACATTAAATTATTTGAAGTACATTCCAAATGGCAAACACTAAATTCTTATAATAAGTAATATTGCACCTTAAATATGTAGGTACAATATCAAAGTGGTAAATTTTATTAAGTGTAATAGAAAATTATAGCTAATTATTTGAAAAATATAACCGTTAGCTTTGTTGAGCCATCGAGTTAAACTCAATTTATTTTTGGGTTGTCTAGAGAGGAGCATCAATTTGTTTTAGCTCCACGATCTTAAAAACATTGATCCGGATGTACAACACAAAGTCTTTGTACCCATATCATTTCAACTATAAGTGATCTAGGATATGTTTGTTAATGTATTGGATCTTATGTGAACACCTTTTCAAAGATTTGGAGTAAGTCTTAAATTCTCAATACGTTTTTATTTTGCATATCTGCGAACTTTTTTTATGGGGTTTTCGTGCATTGGCATTCGTGCATTAGTTTGTTGGCTGAACTGAATTTTGAAATATATGATGTCAGTTATTTCAAAATTGATTTCTCACAAAAAGTTCACATCTAAATTTGCATCCATCATTGTCTTTATTTTGATGAAGGCTTTAAAGTAGATCTAGGTTTGATATGCTTTGATTAGTAGTAGAAAAAAATGAATGGATAAAAATACACTAGTACGTACTCTCACACTTGTTCTCGGGTTGTTATACTAGTTACTCCCTCCGATCCATAATAAGTATCACGAATTTACTTAAAATTTGGCTAAATTTAAACTAAAGTCTAGACGTGTATTATTGATCGAAGGGAGCAACAATTTGTAAAGGGAAGCTAGAAGGTTATGATGTTGCGGAGACATTAAGCAGCCAATGAAGAAGATAAAAAAAAAATCTTCTATAAATTGCAATCCAAGATAAAATAAGATGCAATGATAGAGCAATTTCACATGCACGCCATGGTAGGTACCATTCTTTTATTCCGAAGGTGTTTTGTTTCTTCTGGCTGATATCTGAACTGGAGTTTACTCTGCTGACATGATTGATTGATCTTCCCCTTAATGATTGAAATTGGTAAAGTCACTGGTATATCTTAAGTGGAGTTTACTCAATTGACATGATTGATTATCTCCCCCCCTCCATGAATCAACCTGATAAAAGCACCGAGTATATGGACACAAGAGAAATGAACTCAGATATGACTGATCTGGTTTAACCCACACTTTTCCCTAGATGCTAAGCTGTGGTTTTCGGTCAAGGTCAGTATCACTGCACCAAGCTCTGAAGACACCTGAGATCGATCTGCTCCGACAGCTCAACTAGTAAGAGCTTGTACTACTATCTTTTTTCTTAATTGTCCTTTTCATTTCTCCAGGACGAATAAATAAACTAGACTCACTGACACAATTCTGCTGGACGGTCGATAGCTTTTGGCTAATTTTAGAACGTCAAAATCACCAACCGATATAGATAGATGTTTCCTCGAGGAGCATATCCATTCGGACCATCCTCTACCAATTCGGACCATCCCCTGCATCTACTCCTCGCTGTGCTGCGCTGTTCTTCATGCCTTCATGACAAACAAACAAAAATAATCATTTTTTTCACAGAAGAAGAACAAAAAAAAAAAAGATTGTCATTTTCGAGGCAGCTAGGCTAGGAAGGAAGGATAGGCTCCACCCCGGCCGGGACTCAGACTCGATCCCGCGAGCACCTACCACCAACTCTCCTCTCCTCTCCGGCCGCCGCCTCCGCCTCCCGCTCCGGTCCGGCCCGCCTCCACCACTCTCCCCGCTATATGGAAGCCGACGTGCCCATTGCCACCCCCACCCTCAGGTATCCGATTCCCCCTTTCATCCCCACCGTCTCCTTTTTTTCCCTTTCTGGTCCAAGCCCCGTCAACGATTCGGCCTTGCCTCGTCAATTCCGTGCTCCTTTTAGCCAGGCCGTGCGCGCTCTAGTCGCCGCCACGATTGCTGCTCGACTGGGTCAGAGAGACTCCCGGATCCTGTTCCTCTCTCTCGTCTTAGGTTTCCAGTGGTGCTGAGCTTGGTTGCTGCCCTTTTAGCCGGATTATCCCATCTTTCCTAGGCTTTTATTCAGATGCCGACTTGAAAGCACCCATCTTTCACGGGTCTCGTCTTTCAGTGATGTGGCTCCTTGATTTGCCTGACTATCCTCGGCCGCCCACGGGATATGCCGGCATCGTACTGTTAGAATCCTATCCATCCCGTTTTGCTTATGCTTGTTGCTGTTGGAATGAACCAAACGGAGCGATGTATCTCACCCATACAGATGAAAATGGTGATTGTGTGACACGGGTTCTTGCTCGCTACCTAATAATCTTGCCAGGGTAGAACACCGATCTGAAACTTGGTTAGGCTCTGGAACTGAAGATGTTCTTCAGATGCTGGTACTTGATCGTTGTATTACCCCACCTGTCTAATAAAGTTCCTATTTTACCTGCAAGAAAAGAGTCTAGGAGATTGTTCAAGATACCTATCCTTAACTTGTTTGCTTAGATCGCCTGGGAAGGTCCTAGTTTTGGAAATTTATTTGCCTGACTTGGCATTTTAGCCGTGCTTTCGAAAAAAGAAAAACCTTGAAGTGACTATGTTGTTTCCTTAATAGAAGTAAATTTTTCGTGTCGTGAGAAGGTTGGAATAGAATAAATTTGCTGCTTTTATATGGTATTTAGTTGAGATTAAAAGGCTCTGTTTTCGTTGTTGTACACGCGACGAAGTTCCTATTAAATTATGTACTTTTTTATTGGAATGTTTAGCCTTTATTCCTCCATATTCCGTGCTAAATTTCTGCTCCTTTTGGCACAATGTAAGGTATAAAATTCTGAATGAATCTCAGTGTTGTGTTGCAGAAATCTTAGTTGTTAAAGGTGCTTTGGAGCTGCCCACCCAGAGCACGTTTTGCTCATTGACTGCTCGCAGCGACATGGGCCTGAAGTCTTAAAAGTGTCAAGAGGATTTTCCATTGCTTCTTTTCCGTAGCTGTAACCTGTGAAAATAAGCTGGGTTTTCTTTAATAGTCGCGGAGATCGTTAAGATGAAGATTACACGAGGAGCAGCCCCATTTCTTCTCTGCCTCTGTGCAGTGGTTTGCCTCATGGCTCAGATAGGGACTGCAAATGTAGTTCTAATGGGGAATAACCTTACTTTTTCATTCGACGATGTTGAGGCAAATTTTGGTAAGTTCTGGATATCTTAGCATCATCTAGCTCTGACAGAGTAGAGTAGCAACTTCTAATATTTAGATGTCACCACATCTGTTTGCATGCCTTGATGTCTTCTCCAACTGTTACTTATTAGTCCCTCCGTTCTATAATTCTTGTCACGGATTCAGACGTATCTATGCATAAAATGTGTCTAGATACATCCAAATCAGGACAAGAATTATGGAACGGAGGGAGTACCCGACTTATGTGCTAATACTTGGTTTCATACCGATTAGTTGCACTATTGATTTCTATTGAGTTCTGGACATGCACATATGTTTGTGTTGTGCTGCATTTGCGTACATTGTTTTATCTCAAGGACTCACCATGCAATTTCAATTGATTTGCAGCTCCCGGAGTGAAAGGTTCAGGTGTTAATGGCATAGTTTATACTGCTGAACCTTTGAATGCCTGCGGTGCTTTAACAAACAAAGCAGTCAAGGGTCCGCCTTCTCCATTTGCATTGATTATTAGGGGTGGTTGCACATTTGATGAGAAAGTGAAGAATGCACAGGATGCTGGATTCAAAGCTGCAATTGTATATGACAATGAAAATAGTGGGGTTTTGGTTTCAAGTAATGTACCTTTTCACTCTCACTCGTACTTGGTTTTCTATGTTTCTTGATATTACTTGCACAGCTGGCTGCATCATACTCCTTTCTCATGGTATCAACGTATGGCCAACACAAATAGATGGATATTTTTCCTTTTGTTTGGCACCTGTTGCATTAAGCACAAATGCTTCCAGAGATGATCCCCAGATAAATGAAATATAGAAGTTACTGTTGAACGGAACCTGATATGAAATCATATCAGTGATTATAATTTTACTAGTTCATGTTTAACATTCTTCATAGCATATTATTTTTGCACTATCTAACTAAGAACTGTAACAGTGGCTGGAAGCTCAAGTGGTATTCAGATATACGCCGTGTTCATCTCGAAGGTCTCAGGGGAGGTTCTGAAGAAATTTTCAGGCTCTACTGACGTAGAGGTGTGGATAATACCCACATTTGAGAACTCTGCCTGGTCGATCTTGGCAATTTCGTTTATATCACTCCTTGCCATGTCTGCTGTTTTGGCTACTTGTTTCTTTGTGAGAAGACATCGAATAAGGCGGGACCGGCCTAGAAATCAAGAAACCCGAGAATTCCATGGAATGAGCAGCCAACTAGTAAAGGCAATGCCAAGCCTTATTTTCACAAAGGTGCAAGAGGACAATTGTACGTCGTCAATGTGTGCCATTTGCTTGGAAGATTACAGTGTCGGAGAAAACCTAAGAGTGCTGCCTTGCCGTCACAGTATGTCTTGCCAACTCTGTAACACCATAAGTGTTTTATAAAGAAGTACAAAAACTACTCGCCTCTATATGCTATACTTTACGCTTCAATCTTCAAATTCAGAAGTACAAATAATATCCGTGCTAGGCTTTGAATCTGTTAGCGCAATGGCTCTGCGGTATGGAACAAATTTACTGAACTACTACTCGCTGCATTTATTATCATGTAGTAGGTGCTTGAAGTTCTTTGAGAACATATGAATATAGAATATCGGTATTGCCACTTGAAAACACCACATTTGCATCTGAATTTCTCTGTTAACATCACATCTATCAGTTCATCTTTATCAAAATCATTAAGCAATATAATTGTAGATTTGTCAGTCAATTATTATCGTGAAAAGGAAAGTTTGAAATACACCAATTGGACTACTGTGTCCCTTTTATGCAACCAACCAGCTATCTGACTAGTTTGTTTTTGTAAGGCAGTATTCTGATATTTTGTTTGAATTACCTTGCAGAGTTCCATGCAGCTTGTGTGGACATGTGGCTCACATCTTGGAGATCATTCTGCCCTGTATGCAAGCGAGATGCAGGTGCTGGAATATCAGCCCCTCCTGCGTCAGAGACTACCCCACTGTTTTCTTCTGCAGTTCACTTACCGTCCCCGACATCCTCATTCCGTTCAAGTGTCGGAGCATCCCCTCCCAGGCCAATAAGCCGACGTCCTTCATCGCAATCCGTATCTCGTGTCTACTCCGTTTCCGGCACCCCACACTCCCCCAACAACACCCAAAGGCCTTACAGAAACGCATCTGCCATGAGTACAAGCAGAAGCGGCGCAGACCTCTCAAACATGTCTTCTCCCCTCCTCCGCCCTCTGCACCTCAGCTCCACACACTCCCTGGTTGGCAACCACCTGTCTCCACCGGTCAACATAAGCTACGATTCCGGCTATGGATCGCGCAGCCGGCATCTCAGCTCATCCTACATTTCCAATTCCGGATACAGATCTTCCAGCCACCACTCCGTAGCTGGCAACAATCTGTCTCCACCGGTCAACATAGGCTACGTGCCACCGTATGCGTACCATTCTGGCTACGGATCGCCCAGCCCTCATCTCGGCTCGTCCTACATCTCCAATTCCGGGTATGGGTCTTCAGGCCAGCACTACTTGGGTTCATCCAGCCAGCACTACCTGGGTTCGTCCAGCCAGCACTACCTGGGTTCGTCCAGCCAGCACCACCTGGGTTCGTCCAGCCAGCACCACCTGGGTTCGTCCAGCCAGCACTACCTGGGTTCATCCAGTCAGCACCAGTCGTCATACCTACGGCGCTGCGGTGAGTCGGGGCCTAGCCTGTCCACCATGGCCCCTCAGTCACCTCAGTCCCAGCTGAACCACCTGGCGGGCGCGTCGTCGGGCCAGTCCTTGCGGCAGTCCTACCTGAGGCACTGCGGTGATTCAGACGCGAGCCTGTCCGCCATGGCGTCGTCGGGCCAGTCGCTGCCAGGGTGCTGATAGTGCTCAGCCGAAGCTCGCTTCCTTCTCCATCCGCGCGTGCAAGAGATGCGTGACCTGTGAATACATACATTGAGGCGTGTGACATAGGCGATTGCTTGCTGGAGAGATAGAGAGGGAACTGAAAGTTGCATAGGTTTTTGTTCGTGTTTTTTCCTTTTAACGTTTTTGTGTTTTTAGTGGCTGTGTTATTTGTACATTATTATTATTCTTACATGTATACAGCGGCATGAGGAAACTAAGTGTTACATGAGACAGGATAGGGATGGAGGTTTTAAAGTTGTCGTGGTTATGTTGGAAGTGGAAATTAATGGTAAAGCTGGTTTAGATGCATTGTTCCTGATGTATGATCCTGTCTCTGAGTGTATAGTGAAGCAAAAGAGGTTCCTTTGTTCTTGTGCATGGCGACGCAAGAGAGGCTCCTTTCTCTTGCCAGCATGGCAGCAGCGGAATGTATGTGCAGTTCCTCTCTCTTCCTGGAAGTCTTCCTTAGAAAAAGGAAATTTTAGCTGCCCCGTTAGGGTTTGCCTGTTAGCATAAGCAAAAGCACCAGGTACTTCAATTAGGATTTAGAAATTTTAGAAGAAGAAAAATCAGAAGCACAATTTGAAATTCCTTTACTTCTGTAATCATCATTAAATACAAAATGTGGGTTTCTGATTTTCTGTATGCTCTTGTATTTCTATCCTGCTAATGACTCGTCCTTTCTTGCTTCTAACTGACGAAAGACTCATCTTTTAGCTGCATGTTTTTACTGAATCCTCTGGCAGTGTCATAATTCATAAAGGAGCAGTCTTCTGCTTCTTTGGCAGGCAGTCAGATAAGTAGTTCAGATATGTGATTCAAGATCAAGCATAAAAGAAGTGTCTGGCTTATATTCTGTAAAAGTAGTACTCCCGTACAAGTGGAGCTAGATTGCAAACAAAAGGTGGTGGTCAAAACTCGAATGCAGCACAGCCGTTCTCATGTACTAATCCTATCCGCCTCCTCCAGCAGCAGTAATCGCAAAGCAGAGCCATGTAGGCCAAGGATGACGGACCACGTCGACGGTGCCTTAATGGAGAAATTTGGCCTGCCTTTTGTAGCCCATGATCGCACAGCGGGCCTGTCGCACCGATTCGTAAGCGAGGGAAAAGCCCACACACAACGACGAGCTGGAAACTGTGCTTATTTCTCTGGAGCGTCTCGAACTTTTAGTCCCACATCGAGGAGTCTAGGACGTGTATTCCAGCTTAAATTAGAGACGGACTGGATAGTTAACGTGCTAAAAAGAAGGCACATATCAACACATGGCTTTGGTCATGCATGTGCGGTTCGCACAACGTAGCAACTCCGTTGAAATTCACAAATTAAGCTGGTCCGCCCGGTCCATGGATCGGTAGATCTCATTGCAGCGTATGAAATGTACGCCTGGCACAGCTATACTTTTTTGGTACCCACAACGATTAATCACAACAGCATAGATCTGTGATACGTTTTTTTCTCTTCTTCTTCTTTAGGCAATCACACGAGAAATTCACACATAATACTTGAAAGATGCTAATCAACGGTGGTTGGTCACATGGCTTTTCAAATATTTGAGGCTATTTAGCTTTTGGGTTTAGCGAAGCATATAAAAAAATAATGTAAACGGCGGAACATTAATCTGTGATATGTTTTTTCTTTTCTTCTTTAGGCAATCACACGAGAATTCACACATGATACTTGAAAGATGCTAATCAACCAGCATCTCCAGCTTCTTGTGGTGGTTGGTCACATTGCTTTTCAAATATTTGAGGCTATTTAGCTTTTGGGTTTAGCGAAGCATATAAAAAAATAGAATGTAAAAGGCTGAACCTAAGGCGACAAGTTTAAGGGGGGCGGTGTCAAAGCTTTTTCTTTTTTACTAATGGTCCCTTTCGCTTTCATACAAATATCGTTTGTGCCAAGTTCCTTGGATTTGTTGTATTGCATTTACTTTATCAGTACCTATTGTGCTCATAAATCAAAGACCAAATGTCCATCGATGGACTCACCCTTTTCCTTGCTCTTTAATTTATTTTGCTAGATTTGTTTTTTCTCTCTAAAATCAGTTAAGGACTCGAACAAATATTTGTAAATAAAAATTATCTATCGAAAGATGAATATTGGTTTAAAAGATTCTATTTAGTCGTACATATTTCATTTTGAGTGAAACAAGGGACGAAGAGCCCGGACACCAGCACATTTTTTTAATCTAAGGCAACAAGTTTACGGGGGTGATGTCATAGCATTTTTTAAACAATGGTCCCTTTCATACAAATATTGTTTGTGCCAAGTTTCTTGGATTTGCTGTATTACATTTAATTTATCAGTACTTATTGTGCTCATAAATTAAAGAAAAAAATGTCCATAGAAGGACTCACGCTTTTCCTTGTGCTCTTCAATTTATTTCGCTAGATTTGATGTTTTCTAAAATCAGTTAAGTTAAGGAATCAAACGAATATTTGTAAATTAAATGATATATTGAAAGATGAATATTGGTTTAAAATTCTATTTAGTCGTACATATTTGTTTTTTGAGTGAAACAATGAGGGACGAAGAGCCCAACCACCAGCCCCTTTTTGCATTAAAGGGGTTAAGCGATTACTACTCGGTTAGGATTTAAAATTTAGAAGAAGAAAAATCAAAAACATAACTGATAACCATATACTTCCTTAATCATCAATAAATATAGTGTTGGTATCTGCCTATTCTTGTTTTTCCATCTTGCTAATAACTCAGATTTTCTAACGAATGCATGCACCTGGTTACTACTTGGAATATAGACATGGCTATCATTTTGATCGTAATAGTTCGTTCGATATATTCTCATTACTAGCGATGCCAATGTCAAACATTGTCGATATCCACATTGTATTTTGTCCAATAAATTTTTTTATCCCAAAGAATCACACTCGCACCACCTGAAAGGTGGATATCTCGTTCCATATAATCCAACAATTGGCCATATTATCCTCCAGGGAAGACACTTGAACCTTGCCATATGTACTATTGATCCTTTTGAATCTAAGTGCGGACATAAAGTCGTAGCCAATGTTTCTACTTCTTCTTTTTTAGTGATTCATATCTGGTTGTTCAGATACTCCATCCGTTTTAATTTAGTCCACATTCTAGAAAAAATGAGACAAATTAAACTATTACTACTAATTCAACCAATCCAAGCTACATTGAAAGTAGTGAAATCCAATAAAAAAACGGAATTGCTTCGTTTTCTATGTTGTTGTTTTTGTTTAGTACCATCTATATTATTTTTAGGAATTCAAACTATGTTAAGTTTAACTAAGTTTTTACAAAAATCATTAACATGCAAAATACAAGATCAATATCATTAGATAGATAATGAAATATATTTCACACGGTATGCAAAAATATCATATTTGTTGATAATTCTTCTAAAAGTTTAATCAAACTTTATATGATTCGACTTTCCAAAAAATTGCCTTAAGCTTTGGGATGGAGGTAGTACTTGATTACAAAGCTAGAATTGAGAGTAATTCAGAACAAATTCTAGACCTATAATGTAGAGTATTTTAGAACGGAGGGAGTATGTGATTATCAAAATCAGATATAAATAAAGAGTATGGTTTATACTCTCTGCAAAAAAATGTAGTGCAAGTGACTATACCTATCCTGTAGCTGATGGACGCGATGGCGGACATTATCGTGTCGGGAGGCAGGAACCGGGGGAACGCTTTTTTCGCCATCACACAGGCTACTAAGAGACGTGGAGAAATCCAATTTGGTTCACGGGTTCATATGGACCAATTATGTGAAAACACATTTCAAAATGTTAAAATGTTCTGAAATAAAATTATGCTAGTCTATCTAGACATTTTTTGTACGTACACAAATTTTTGAGAAAAAGAAAAAGAAATTGTCTCCCGTGCAAAAAGACAATTTTTTGATCCAACATTGGAATTTTTTTTATCTTTTTTATACGGGCGACAAAAAATGTTCTTTTCCACGAAAACTTGAATACGAACATAAAAATGTTCGGATGTACAAGCAAAATTTTATTTTGGTTCTTTGTACATTCTTGCATTTTTTTATAATAGATTCATATGTGCCTATGAGCCAAAACATCACATCCGGAGATGCCAACTTTTTTATACTTTCACGAGAGTTTCTTTTGAAACGAGATGGATGCGCTGCCCTAGTAATACGTTTTTTTGGGCATCCTAGTAATACGTGAACAAGCCTTTGATTCACGTACGCAATATACTTCGGCCTGCCTTTCTAGCCCATGATCGTGCAGTGGGCCTCTAGCTTCGTAAGAGAGGGTAAACCCCTGTCGCACGGAGGGAAAAAGCCCACGCACAACGACGCGGTGGAACCTTGAAACGGTGCTAATTTTTGTGGAGGGTCTCTAACCTTTAGTCCCACATCGAGAAACTTGGAACGTCTGTCCCAGCTTAAATTAGTGCCGGGCAGAGTATGAGACGTGCTAAGGACGCCAGGACGTCACGAGGGCACACCCCACCACACGGCGTGGCAATGATCGTGTATGTGCGGATCGCACAATTTGGCAAAACCTCAAATGGAATTATTCGAAGTCAATCGATTCGATCACCGCTCACCCCGATATGAACGGCAGATCAATCACATACATCGCAGCGTGTGACACATACGCCTGGCACCACCTTTTTTTTTTACCCATGGCGCGGCGGTGCCGCAAGTGCAGGCGACGGGTTCCCGGGAAGATGAAGCTATCAGAAGTTAGAACTCTCCGTTTCGTGCGTATGCTTTTCTCTTTCCTTTTTTATTTTTGTTTCCATGGAGGAACCTTTAACTCTATGTACGGTTGTGATTATGTCATCCTACTACTGCCGACCTGGGTGATCGGAGGATTTAAAGCATCTCCAGCAGCGTCCCCCAAAGGTATTTGGGGCACGTCGGACAAAATTTCGTTCCTAGTTGCGCGTCTCCAAAGCCTCCTTCCGTCCGGCGCGGCCCAATACGGTGTCCGGCGTCCCGAACCCGTCCCCGCTCCACAGGGGACGGGCGCGCCGGACACAACGAGAAGGGAGGCGAGGAGACGCGGGCCTGACACGTCAGCGACACATAAAAATCCGACCCCCTCTCCCACCACATCGCGCCTCTCCCGCCACGCATTTCTGCCCTTCCAACAAATTTCACCGCCTATCCCGCTGATTCATTTCTCCCTCCCGCCGGCGCTACTCTCTTCCTCCCGTCGCCGCTATCGTTCCCATCCATGGCGCCGCTGATAGGCCCCCAAAAAAATGGCCAAGAAAGCGGCCACCAAGCCATCGGGCAATGAGACGAAAGGGCTGAAGGCGCCATTTGCAAAGCCGTGGAAGGCGCCGACTGCGAAGAAGAAGCCAGAAGGCTGAACCAACGAAAGGTGGGACCAAGACTGCCTGCGGTGCAAGCTTTCGACGGCGGAGCGGAGGGGACGGTGGGCGGTGCAGCTGGAGAAGAAGTCGGTGGCAGCGCGTGTGCACCAGAAGCCGCTGGCCGCGTGTATCACGGCTACCAACGCGAGCCCATGGAGTACATCGGGGCCAACGTACATTCCGAGAGTGGTGTCCTCGTCGACATCCGGCTTCTTCAACGAGGTCCCTTATGCCACTCTCGGGTGCGTGACACCAAACTTGCCGCTGCAGTATGAGGATGCGCTTCCGCATGGCGGCTTCAACCCCAACACCGTGTTCTACTCCCCGGCGTACGACCAAGCGCCCCAGCGCCAGCCAGGCCTGGTGCGGACGACGCCCCGTTCACTGGCCGCAGGGGTCCGCTCGAATCCGAGGGCGCTGGTGGTGAGGAGGAGGATGATGAGGAGGGGGTGGAGGACGACGACAACGATGACGAAGAGGGCGGCAACAAAGAGGATGACGATGCCGCGATGCCGCAGAGGATGCAGAGGATCTCGTGGAGGTTGACGCGGACGGCGTGAGGAAGAAGAGGAAGAAGAAGAAGGCCTCGGGCACACGAGGCCCCAAGTGGACGGGTCTAGAGGATGAGTGTCTCTAGTCTCTACGAGTCGTGATCGATAGTGAGCCATGCCTCCATCATCGGCGCCAACCAAAAGTACATGAAGTATTGGGTGAGGATCAATGCGGAGTTCGATGAGAGCAAGCTAGTCAACAAGGATTACCACTCGATGACAATGAAGAGGAGCCAAAAAGGCAATGTCGACGTGTTGGACCATCATCCAGGCATCGGTAAACATGTTCCATGTGTACCATAACGAGGTCGACACCAGAGGCGACAACGGCACGAACGTCAGCGATGTGGTACGCCTCTTTCTACGAAAGGTTTTAATCACGATCTGATTGCGCTTTCTTTGATTAGTTCGACCGCGCCATGCGATGTATCGGAAGAACTCATAAGGTTTTAAGTCTTTCGCACTGATGCATTGCTGTAGTAAGCTCAAAACGAACGAGAAATGGCGGTTGACGCGTCTTTCGTTGTCAAAGGGCAAAGATGTCATTGATCTGGATGCGCCGCTCGCAACATCGGCAGGGTGCCCTATCGGCAACAAGGCTGCCAAGGCCACCTTGGCCGACGCAGCGGCGACCGTGAAGATGCAGGCGTTGATCACATGGTGCCTCGCCGAGGTCTCCTGCTCTCCCGCAACAAAAGGCCGATGAAAGATGGGTGGCGCTGCTGAAGAGGCAAGAGTAGAACATGGAGCTCAAGAAACGCAAGGAGGACATGTCCCTGCTGATCGCATCGACAACTATAATGTCTCCCCGTACGCGGGCGACGCACAACTTCTACAAAGGCATGATCCTCGACGACATCGAAGCCAAAATAGCGGCGGCCGAGGCAGCGGCAGCAACCCCACCCCCGGAGCAAGAGTCGGCACAAGCAGGTGCATCTGCGACAGCGTCTTCTAGTACACCTGCGTCAGCGGCATCGACATCGGCATCGGCATCGACGTCTGCGACGGAGCAGGCACACCGGACAAAGCACGACGAGGTCGTCGTGATCGACGTGCCTACATCGACTCGGGATGCGTCGTCAGCCTCGCCAAATCCTTTCTTCTAATTTATGTTTAGATTACACCTTCGGTCTATAATATGATCGCGTTTCCAGTACTGTTTGGGTACCGCGTTTGAGGGAAGCAGCTGAGAAGCGATATCTCAAACGCGTCACGAAGAAAACGCGTCCCTAAACACTCGATAGTGTCGTTTGGAGGACGCTTCTGGAGATGGTCTTAATCCCGATATCTCAAACGCGTCACGAAGAAAATAGCGCGCTCCATCGGCGGCAAAACCTGCCCCACGATTCCAGCGCTACGTGCACGGCGCAATCTACGCGTCGTGATTCCACACCTGTTTTTACTAGCCATCCGCTGTCTCTTTCCCCATTTCTCGCCGTACCCTGCAAGCCTAAACCCTTCTTTCTCCCTCCTCCAACCCCCAACGCCATGTCCACCTCCCGCCGCCGCCACCACCAGCCGCCGCCAGCGGGGCGCGCCGTATGGGTGCCTCGTGACGCCCAGCCCGCCACCGTACCCGGCCTCGGCGGCGCCCCGCAGCAGCGCCCTGCTCCCCCAAACCCCGTGGCGCCTCGTCCGCAGGCCGTGGGGCGCGCTATATGGGTGCCTCGTGCCGCGCCGCCATCCACCGTACGCGACCTTGGCGGCGCCCAGCAGCAGCGCCCCGCTCCTCCGAATCCCGCGGTGCCCCATCGGGAGGCGCCCGGGCGAGCGGTATGGGTGCCTCGCGACGCGCCGCCCGCCACCCTCCGCGACATTGGCCTCACCCAGCGGCAGCCCCTCGCTCCCCCGAACCCTACTCCCACCGAGCCCCGGCCCCACCCCGCAGTGCCTCGTGACGGCGGGGCCCCGCCGCAGCCCCTCGCTCCCCCAAACCCCGCAGTGCCTCGTGACGGCGGCGCGCCGCGACTGCCCCTCGCTCCTCCCAACCCTAGCCCCTCCGAGACGCAGCCCCATCCCGCCGTGCTGCCCGCTTCCTCCTCCACGTCCCACCGCCGCCACGGCCGCAACGAGGAGGCGAGGGACCCAGCGGCGCCGCCACCGGACGCGGCCCGCGACGGCGAGGCGAGGGACTGGGCGGCGCTGCCGCTGGACGCCATCTCCTGCGTGCTGCGGAAGCTCGACCACATCGAGATCCTCATGGGGCCCGGGCAGGCGTGCCACTCCTGGCGCTGCGCCGCGCGCGACCACCCCGCGCTCTGGCGCCGCATCGACATGCGCGGCCACCCCGACCTCGACCGCCAGGTCAACCTCTACAAGATGGCGCAGGACGCCATACGACGCGCGCAGGGCCAGTGCGAGGCGTTCTGGGCCGAGTACGCTGCCGACGACGACGTGCTCCACCTCCTCGGTGACCAGTGAGATTTCGTACTCTTAAATTTTGGTCTGATTGATTCTCTTCAGCCTGAAAATGCTGCTTCGGTTTGTAATATATATGTGTAGCTTCAATCATCAGTATATGGTACGATTTGCAACTAACTTATCCACTGGATCTGGATGTTTCATCTTATCATGATATAAATGACACCCAATGTTTTCATCCCTATAGGAGTAGTGCATGATGAAATGATGTTCGATTCTTTTTAATTTTAATTCAGTACTGGTAATGGTTAGTTTACAAAAAGGTTTCCTTCAGGTGGTCTTTGGTCTAGAAAGTTCACAAGTTTCCTTGCATATTTAGCACAGAGCAATGCTTTCCTTGGTTTGAAAATGGGGCACCAGGGAGTTGTAGTTTCAGGGATGAAGCATGAAAATATTCAACATTGGATCTGCTGATGATCCCATATTACTTTGTAACAGTGAAGTGGAATAAATTACTCCGTACTGAGTTTATATGCGAAATAGATTTTAAGTGCTGCTGTCGTGTCCTATAACTGCATTCTCCAGCCAAGTCCGTTCACCTAATGTCCGCGTGCCAAACATAAATAAGTGAAGTAGGCACCACTAAACTCATTCCAGATGATGTCCTGGTCATTATGGGTAATTATCCTCTAAACGACTTAAGCCCTATTACACTCATATCTGGTCATTAACAGTGAATATCCTCTGAGATGACATATCCCCTATTACAATCATATTTTAAGTGCTCTTCTACATCAGGACAAAGATGGTAACTCTTCATAGTTTGTACATAATACCTGTGCATTTCTTTTTATGGCGTATTTATTGGTTAATATTTTATTCTTACTGCAATCACCTCTAAATTCTTATCTCGTAGGACTGATAGTACATAGCTACAACTTCACTGGGGCAAGCACTTGTGCTAGTTATAACTTGTGCAGCATACATCAACATTTCTTTTTTGAGGGCGTATTTTCCGGTTACTAATGTACAATTTCTATCTTTGCAGGGCACCATCTCTGAAGAGTCTCAGCCTCATTGCTTGTCAGGATATCATGGAATTCGAAGAGGAGATAAAGAAGTTCCCTCTACTTGAGGAGCTTGAGATTTCACTCTTCACAAATATTGGTGGGAAGCAAGTGTTTGAGGAGATTGGCAAAGCATGCCCAGAGCTGAAGCACTTGAAATTCAACGCGTACCGATTCTGCAATCTCAGCGATGACACAGACACTGAGGATGATGATAATGAGTTCAGGTATAACAGGGATGATGATGCTCTGGGGATTGCATCCATGCATGGGTTGCGCTCCCTGCAGCTCTTTGGCCAAAACTTCACCAACAAGGGGCTGACAGCCATCCTTGACAACTGCCCCCACCTGGAGTCCCTCGACATCCGCCACTGCTTCAACATCTCCATGGATGGTGCCCTGCGGAGAAAATGCCGTAACATTAAGACACTCAAGCTCCCCAATGATCCAATGGATGGCTATAATCTTTGCTTTGAGGGCCCTCTCTGGTCATTTGGCGTCGAGTCCGACAGTGATGATTATGCCTATGCGCCTGACTACATCCTGGACTCAGATGAATACGACGACTACTGTGATCCTTTCCGTTACCTTGACGGTGTCTATGAATCCGAGCTCAATCCAGAAGACCGTATGTTCCTCAAGGGTATGCGCATGTTGATGAAAGATTCTGATGACGATGATTACTGACATAAAGTTCTTCCTGGGCTGGCACATGTCCCTGAAGCAAATGTGGTCTGGCTACTGGTGATGCTAGGATCTTCTGGTGCTCGGATCTCACATTTGGCGGGAAGGTTATTACCTCTTTCATCGTAGATCATGTCTCGTACTTTGCCTTATGTTCTTTTCGTGTGTTTATCGAGTAATTCTGTGAACCAGTTAGCAGTAGAAAGCATGTGAGCAATCCCGTGTGGCAGGGTTCTCTACAACTGGAATAAGTATTTAGGGATTCAGCAAGTTTGAGAATATGGTTCATCATTGTGACAGGAGCTCTACGGTTTGGGCGCTTCAGTGCTTGTTTGATGTACCGAATGTTTCAGTGGAAAACTTCTTTAGAAGTACTGTTATTTGATGCCGGTGTTGGGAATATTGCTGTGACAAAGGGTTTTCTTGGTTTTTTTTTTGTGTGCGTGTATCTTTTTTGCCAGAAAGAAACGGAATTACATTAGTCACTGATCTTTGCATTATGTACCAGAGATAAGTTCGCCTTGAGGTCCAACGTAGAGGATTAGTTATTATACAGATCATGTGAGGTGTGTGTATCAGAGAAGGCAGACCTTATGCCGATCTGAAGCTCATCATCCTTAATGAAGGGTAACTCCTTTTACCTCAAGAAGCAAGTTGGAGTCGTCTTAATAAAGCTCAACAGAATAAAAACAAGTGGGCAAAAGAAAATTACTTAGCAAACTACAAATGCAGAGGCGAAAGAACTGTCGTAGTTGATCAACAAAGCACCAACTGGACACTAAGTCTCCATGCTCGAGGTCTATAGAGCCTTCGTGGCTATGCGCAAAAGCTTATTAATTGGGATAGCTACACACTGGACTTGGGTGCAAGGAGGTCTGAAAAGTCCGGAGTCACCTTTCAGCTCATTCAGATTTAAGATTCAGGGTACAAAATTTATAGCATACCAATGAAGTGTGTACATGCATGACTTGTCCAAGATGTCTCAAGCAAGAGGAAGCATGTACGGAGCTGAATGTACCACTTTATTCAGCTTATTTCTTGTTCAGGCTCAGTTGAGCTGATGAATATAGCAGGCGACAGCAACATGCGTGTCACCTGATTACAGGAGTCCATAGGACAATACAAGAAGGATTGCATAACTTGCAAAATTCAAAAGGGGCAAGCTAGTTCAGTAAGAGCTTCTTCTCTGAATAGGACTCCCACCGGCATCAGGCTGTGAATATTAGTTACTGAAGGAAGCTTCAGGGTATCATGAATGTGCATAGCATGTCCGAGTAGCCTTATTCCAGACGGACTGAAATCCGCCATCTGCTCTGCCACATGACCTGAACCGAGGCTGATCCTCCTTCGGAATCACCTACATACAGTATTGCAAAGCCATAGCCACCATGTTTCTTCTCGCCTCCTGGGAGAAGAAAGTTGGTAGAAACTCATCAGCCATATAGTTAGGCGCACTTCGAACAGAATAGATCTATCCATGTATTACTTCAAGGAAGAAAATAAAATATTTCCATGTTATTTCAAGAAACAGAATAGCCTTCTGCTTTGGAGCACTGTTATTCGTTTCTTCCTTTACAGATATCAGCAGACAGATGTTTACCCGTTTAACTAAACCTGCATCAATGTTGCACAGCAAAATTAATTACAATGGAGCAAGTGGAGGCCGTAATTGATCAATTCTCCTATCGCGAGTGTGAGCCAATGGACACGACGAAGAACGAAGTGTGCAATGGTAAAAAAAATCCTATTATGCACATTGTTAAAACACCTACTTCTTTAGACAGAAATTCAAAAGTTAACGTGGACAAACATTGATGGGTGTCGAAGAATATACATGTTCTCAGCACCCATCGAGCTGCAGGATTCACATTAGAAGATTTGCTGCAAACACAATTTTTTTCAACTTACTGTAACACTTTAATCAGTGGACAGAGTGAAAATAATGCAAACTACAAATTCAGGTCTCGTAGATGGTTAAAATGACAGTTGAGCAAAAACACTCCAAGGTGCCAAATACAGGATGTGATGAATGCAAATTGGCAGCTTGTGAACTAGAAAAATAAAACTTTTCAAATATGATGGTCTGTAGCCCTCATTTCTGTATTGATTTCTTAATATTGACATGAAAAGCTTCACCATTTTTATCAATTGCAGGGACAGCTGAGATATGGTAATTTTATGACGTGCTAATGAAAACAGAAATGTGTGTTCAAATCAACTACCGATTAAATTAAAAAATAAAGCATTTCTAATGCAATTCGCCTGATCGCATACTTTATCCGATCCAAAAATGTGTGTCAACATCATAAGAGGATGAACAAGTTCATAACCGTTCCATGAATTCTGCTCTAATGAATGATGACATGGACATATCAGAATCAAGGAAGAAAGTAAGAGTTACATAAGGAGTTAGAAACGTACACCAGTGAAAATTTATGTCACGCCATACATGGTTTCAGAATTTCATGGCTGTTGTTGGTTCATGCAAATCTGAATCTAATCGGCACTTGGCCTCCGCAAGCTGTTGCATAGTCTTGAGCAAGGTGCGGTGCAGCTTCCTTGTGTGGGCATATGTACCTGTCCACAAACACCTTCTCGGTCACAATGACTGCTGAGAAGTAGCTCCGCTCCCGCTGTAGCAATCCATTCTCCTTAAGAAACTTTAGAACATAATATCGGGGTCTGAGCCGGCCCTCCAAGCTATAAGAGAGTATTGCTGGGCGATGAGCAATGTAGGCGGGTTCCAACCCCACCTCAGACATGAGGAAGTCAGACCTTCCTTGCAGCGTTGCTTTGGACCTTGTCAGCACAAGCGGAGCCCTAGACACGGCGATGCCCACCTCAGCATCCGACCAGTTAAACGTCTTCTTCAAGTACTCTAGTTTGGCGGCGACTGTGTCCTCACTGTCAAATGCAAGAGCGTGCAGGGCGTGCCTGAACATCGGAGAGGCACGAGGCACACCTAAACGCTCGGCGCAAGCCACAATCGCCCGGACACGGTCCAGATTGTTGGTGAGCATACTCGGCGCAGCCATGCTCAGCTTGGCAATATCGCAATCATCTAGACCGCACTCCCGCAGGAACGTGACGTTGGGTTTCACTGTCCTCTCGAGTGTCGAGGTTATGTCCGAGGAGACTATTGCTGAACTTCAAGGCTCGAAGGAGGTTGTGGAAGGAGCCGAAGATGGGCAGGTAGTAGTTGAGGTAGGAGACGATGGATCTGCAGCGGATTCTGCCGCGGGCGGGCGACCGCGATCTCATGGCGCGATAGGCCGAGACCGGCGAGCCCGGTGACGACGGGCGCCAGGGTTTTATCGACGGCGGAGCAGAGTAGCTTGGGGTCCTTGGCGACGACGGCAGAGACGTCGCCGGTGGAGAGGCCGAGGCCGGCGAGGAAGGAGAGGACGGCGTCGGGATTGGTGGGGGACTTGAGGTGGGAGATCTTGGCGGAGGCCTTGATTGCCTGCGCCCGGGTGAGGCCGCATCTCTCGACGAGGTACTCCTCCACGTTGAGTCCAGGGCTTGGGGAAACGGCGGAGAGGAGGCAGTGGAGATGGGAGATGGGAGAGGCGGAGGGAGACGAGAGGAGGCGGGTGAAGATGCTGCGCCGCAGCCGAAGCATGGCGGCGCCGCCCCCCGCCGGTGGCGAGTGAATGGGGAACGGAGGTGAGCGAGAGTGGTAGACTCGACTCGTGATGATGAGTCAACAGAAAATCCTGAGTTTTAGGCCCAATTGCCGGACTAGGCCTGGGTCTCAGAAATGTGCGAAATAGGAAAGAGGGCCGACCCACGGCCCGAAACCTAACTGGGCCGGGTTTGGGCATGAAATTTATGCCCAATGATTGGGGCTGGGCCTTGATTTTCTGTACCAAGCTTTGTTAGGCCCGGCCTAAAGGATGTTCAAGTATACCAAGTGCCTCCATTACCACTACCTAGAGACCGACCTTCGCGAAGGGAAACATCCTCCGCGAAACGCACCAGCTATTGACACGTCTTAGCCTGCGCGGTTGCGCGATGCGGACGAGTGCCCTCCGCGACACGAATGCGTACGCGCGACGTAAACGAGTACGCGACCAAGTACGCGCGATGCGGACGAGAGCCCTCCCACGCGACACGGACGAAGTACGGAAAAAAGTATCTCGAAACCTATCAACATGGGATCTAGTTTTAAGATCTCGACGCGAGGAACTCAAAAGTGAAAAAGGTTCGTAATTTGAACTTACATTTCTCAAGATATTTCATTTTCAAAAAATAAATCTAGAAAAAAAAGGAAAAGCTGAGCCTCCATGTCTACTTCCCCACGTTGCTTCCTTTGCGACACTTGGCGAGCAGAGAGACTACTTCTCACCAAAATTCTGGCACCACAATACGTCACGTGTCACATGCAGATAGTTTTTTGAACCTTCACGAAGATCGGCCTTTTTCTAGAGATTTCGAGTACTCCAATTAACTCATGTGAATGAATTGATTGATCCAAGTACGGGTCGATGGGATAAAGTGATGGTTAGAAATATTTTTTGGCCGATTGGTGCCATGCGTATATTGCAAATACCATTGTCCGATGGGATAAAGGACTTCGTGGCGTGGCGCTACTCTAACTTGGGTATTTTTTCGGTGAGATCTACACTTATCATGTTAGAGTGGGATCACCACCACGGACGAAAACTGTTGAGAACAAATGGAGTTGACTCATGTGAACTGAACATGGTATGGTCAAAGCTATGAAAACTTAGGATTCCATCAAAGATTAAAATATTTATCTCCAAGACACTACATAGTACTTTGCCATGTCGGATCATCTTAGCAAACAAACACATTAAAGTGGATGCGCAATGTCTTATATGCTCACAAGGTGCAGAGGATTTCTGACATGCATTGTTTATTTGTGAAAGAGCCATGGTGACCCACTGAAACCTTCTAGAAACCTACGGTAAAACACCAAAACTTTTTCTAAAACTTGAAAAGTGAATTCCCATATATGAATCTTATTTTCCGGACTATTTCGAACCTCCTCTGATGTCATGGATCCTATCAGTCGGTTTCCAATTCACATTCCAAATCTACCCTAAGCGACATCGAATCTTAAGTGTGTCACCCTACGGTTCGCGAACGATGCAGACATGATCGAAACACCTCTCAGATCAATAACCAATAGTGGGATCTGTAGATCCATAATAGTACCTACGCATTCAATGATGACCTCCTGATCGAAAGAACCATAAGAATTTGTTACCGATCCCCTTTGTCTCGCGATACTTTACTTATCCGAGATTTGATCATCGATATCTCCATACCTATTTCAATCTCGTTACTGATAAGAACTCTTTACTCTTTCCGTGATACGATATCCCTTGTGACCTAGTCACATGCTTGCAAGCTAATTGGATGTCATCCCACTGATATGTAAAATGCATGCATGAACTTTGTAGTTTGTTGACATATATTCCCACGTATTTGCAACATATATGATGCTATATTGATGTTTTATACTCCATCTGTTCCTAAAATATAAGCCATATAGTGTTTTGAGAAAAATCCATAATATAAGGTTTACGACGTTGCTCCACTCGGGTTCGGCTCCTCTGCAGTCCTGTTATTACTGTATGTGTGCTGTAGTTCTCATAATCCACCGTTCCACTCCAATCCAAATGCTCTAGTCCTCTCGCTTAATAATCCTTTTAATTAATTAACTGATTACTGATGAAACAATACTCCACCTTAGAACGGCAGAGACGCCCAGAAACCCATGGCCGCTGCCACGGAGATCCTCACACTTCTTGCGCCGGCCGGCTCGATTTGTCGGCAGCACGCAAGTGAAGCCTGCGCGCAGCAGATTGCCGAAGTCGCCGCTGGCGAGGAGCTCACCCGCCTTGCAGAGGGGCTGCAGAACAAATCGATACATGAACTTCCCCACTGCTGCTAGTCAACCAGCTCGTTTTCTGCTACACACTGCAGCTAGACTACAATGTGGCTCTTTCTGGTTCCTGTATTCCTGTACGGCAGCCTCGATCTATACGAGTCCAGCGAGTTAGCAAGCTCCCACGGCGCTGGCTTCGGTTTCACCTCGCGGATGTGCAGATAACCGAGCTTGCCGACGCAGTGAGCATGAGCAGCCCTGAGTATGAGGACAGCCATGGCGGCATCCCTGGCTCCGTGTAGTTGGTTAATCGTTTTTCTTTATTAGTTAACGGAGAATTAAGAGGGAAGAAGAAGAACCTTTCGATTAGACTGAACGGTAGATCTCACCGTTACAGTACCCGTACAGTAACAATAGGACTGCAGAGGAGCCAAACCCTGCTCCACTTATATGGACAATATTTTTAGTGATTTCATTATGTTTCCTTAGCCTATGCAAAGTCCTCTATTATCTCACATTAATTGCCTAGGGTTAAGCACAGCTAACATGGTGTAATTTTTCCTAAATGTGTGTTTCTTAATTTTCGTGCCGAAAACTATATGGCTTATATTTAGGATCGGAGGGAGTATTGATTTTTGGGGATTTAACAATGATCCCCTTTATTTGGGTTATAACCGTACAGGACAGGAAAACCCTGTTTTATGTATTTTTAACTTTCAGGGACCTAAACGAAGTCAAATTGACCTAGGATTTCGGGGGTGCCAATATTTCATCAAGAGAAGGATCTGGAGCGCTTGGATCTCACCAGTTGGGCCAGGAGGGACAAACGGCCCCTGGTGGCGCGCCCAGCCAGGGAGGGCACGCCACTAGATCTCTTTCCCTCCTCGACCGTCCGATTCTCTTGATTCTTTCTTCCACAGACTTTGTCTGGCCTAAAAACACATATATAAAGGACTTCCCGAGGCTTCCTCGAGGGGAGCACCGCAGAAACACCGAAATACCAAAATAGATCTAGAACGAGCGAAGATTGGAGGGGGAAACTCCGCCGGAGGGATCTCCACCTTCTCCAACATTTCCACTATCATCACCATGATAAAGAGGGAGTAGTCCACCTCTGGACTATGAGTTTGTCGCAGTAGCTTGATCTATTTCTCTCTTGTTCTTCATAGACCATATGAGCTACGCAACATGATTATGGTCATATAGGTAATTCATATGTGGTGCATCTTTATTCAATGATATTGATATATGAGATTAGAATCTATTATGTGTAAGATGTATTGATAGATGCATATCATGTACCCCATTCTTAAGTACTTATTCTGATCCAACTTGTATGCAAGAACATGTGTGGGGAGAAGTGTGTATTAGATGGAGTGGCATGGTTATAGTGATTGAATAGTGACAACAAATTCAAAATCTACTATGGTATTTACCTTTCTTTTGCTGCCTCATTAGAGATAAAGTGACTACATGTGCTATAATATCATGTGACATTCTGATAATTTTGTTGTTCAAGGTAGCATATTTGATATTCAAAATTATGTCAAAATACTAGCTTAAGGTTATACTATGTTGATTCTTAATTCAAGATTGTTTGGAGTTTTCCCTTTCTTGAGGAGTATAAGAGAGATGTGTTGCATCATCTCTATGTTAGAATGTAATGCTCATATGAATGCTTATCAAACACATGTTGAAGTTGCACCAATATTATGTCATTGATGAATTGTTAGTGTCAACTACATCTTAAAAGGAGAGTAGACAAGTGAAACCATGAACTCCGGTCCATTTTAAATCACTAGAAACACATTTCCAAGACTATTACCTTACTTTATATTTACCACTATTATTTAATCCGAAAATGCCAAAAAATACTTTCTCTACATACACACACACAAAACCCAAATACCACTAGCCTACTTTACTTTACTTTACTTTTATACTTGTATTTCCTATTACTAATACGAAACCTTGTGTTTGAAAACCACACGGTGGAGTTGAGGAAACAAGACAAGAACTTTATTTTGCATGTTGCTCGAAGAGGAGAGGAATAATTCAGCTTCTAAGCCAATTCCCCGAGAGTTCGATATAAACCTTCGAGTCACCCTTGTAGGAAAAAGAAGCTTTCTACAACAATCTGCACTTGGAGTCCCAACGAGTTGGTCCACACAGAGTTGTTGCCATCATCCACCGAGAGGGCCTAGAGTATATCTCTCCATCATTTGGATGGAAAAATCCCATTCTTGATCCATGATCTTCAATTCTCACTTTCAGGATACCCAATGCCACCTTTATAACCACCCAGTTACGAAGTGGTTTTTTATGTCATCAAAACATTCCTCCCTTGGGAGAGATGAGATCTCCCGTGTCCCACATCCCTACTAGTCATAAAGAAATCACTATTCTCATCATTTATTCTAACTCCCACAGAACCATTATCTAAGAGGCTTTTAATAATACCCACGTTATACTATCTTGGAAAGACACTTTGTTATCTGCACCTTGCACCAGGTCACTTCAAAATTTATATGTGGTCAACAGGTACTCAATAATACACGATGATAGTAGAAAAAATATCAAATGTCGACTACATAGAAAAGAAGACAAATCAAGGAGTACTTCCGTAACTTGTGGCTCCCATTTTAAAATCAAGGAGTACTTCCGTCACTTGTGGCTCCCCTTTTTAAAATCAGCATGCACATTGTTTCAGATTTCTTAATTCTTAAGGTTTCAGTAATGATTTGCCAGGCATGTTTGATCTTTGATGTCTATAAGCGTGTGTTAACCTTCTATGTCTTATAAGAAAATCATGAATTGATTTCCTGCGTTGTTATATGTTGAAATCCATTTCAAGATATGTACATCCTTATCTGAAGCTAATTTCAGAACATTAAACGGCACAATGTACACTTGCAGGTTCACATTAATCATATGGAACGTTTCTTTATGCTACCGTGTAGCTATGAAATACTGTACCTCAGACCTCAGTTCCTTGATATAAATGTTTTGGCAGTTCAAAATGAACTGCGAAAACGTCTTATATTTGAGAACGGAGCGATTCAAGGACACCACAGTACTTTTATTGTACCTAGACCGAACAGCCAGATAAGTTCTCCGACTTCGGTGAGACAATCGAACGCATCATGGTACTCAGGTCATCTGCAGGATCTGTCGGATAAGTCCAATACGGTTTAGGCACTGGCCATCTGTCAGGATCGATGTGACTTTAGAAAAGTTAGAAAAAAGTAAATTCATGCAAGAAAGTACGGCACAGATAGTTACGAGAAGTGCTGGAAAGGACACCTGTTTGGACTACGGCCGGTATTTTCAGCAGAAATGGTCCTACAAATACACACCGAGGAATAGTTTTAACATCCAAGATAACTGCTATACAATGCATCCAAAAGTTGCAGACATACCCTGTCTCAAAATTCCTGAGGCATTCAAGA
Source organism: Lolium rigidum (assembly GCF_022539505.1). NCBI lineage: Eukaryota > Viridiplantae > Streptophyta > Magnoliopsida > Poales > Poaceae > Lolium > Lolium rigidum. The sequence goes on from NC_061509.1 coordinate 54,290,359, forward strand.
ATTATCTCCCTAGGTAGGAATGGAGTTACTTCCTCGTCATAAAAGTTCATACCGACGAAATACCCATCAGAATCAACAAGAGGCCCTCCGATCCCAACCTAGCACAAAAACAAAGTGACAGTGAACAAGAATTATTCCTGAAAAAAGATGACAGCTGAGTTGATACTGTCCCAACCTAGCACAAAAACAAAGTGACAGTGCACATATGTATTTCTTCCATGTCGTAAAGTAAGAGATACTTGTACCTTACTGATTTCACAATTGGAGGTCGAGAGCTCCTTGCAGTCCAACTTGCTCGGTTCATCAGTCAATCTTCCACACGTAGCAATAAATTTGCCACTCTTGAAGAGACGCCCTACTGCTATCACGTTACAATGGCGCTCAAATTGAATTTGATGATTAATATCTGCTGCCTTAAGATCAAGGGAGTTCTGCACGTTGACTACAGCAATATTGTAATCTAAACTATAATGCTGCAGCTTTCCCATGGCACGTTGTTTGTTTGGAAGGTGCACTTCAATCTGTAACGGTAAAGTTATACCTAGGCAATAGTATCTTAAATCAGCAAAGTAGAAGGACTTAGTAGCACCAACCCTCAAGTTATCATCAATCTTATTTTCATCATCAGAAGATCTGACCAGGCTTGCTGATGTCAGAATTCTCGTGTATAGATTGCACTCTATAGCTATGCCGGTGCATACAGATAACCTTGTTTCTCCTTTACACATACCATAATAATATTTCAGATCGTAGCTGTGATCAAATCAAATGAGGAACTGAAATGATCATTTTATAATAACTTACCATTGAAGGAAGCAACTGAGACAACACAGCCAGACAAAATTGAAGAAACTTTTTCAATGTGGTCATTTTGGACATTTCTTTTGGCACCATACAAGCTGGGAAATTTCGTATCAAAAGAATTAATCAATTTCATTCCAGCTGGTTGAACAAAGAAGTTACAATACAATAGTTAGAGATAAAATAAAGCTGTCAAAAAAGTGCAAATATGGTGGAAGAGCAAACATAATCGGAAGAGCGACTCACAGACTACTTTTGTTGGCAAGGAATAACCACATGAGAATAGATCCTTATGTACAATTTGAACAAATTCTACGAAAACAAGGTGAAGTGATTAGCACACAAATATTAGGAACATACGTAGAAATAGATAAATCCTCCCTTGCTGGCAGAAATTAGGAAAAAACAAAGGGAAGTACCTACCATTACATAATATATGGTGACATAACTAGAGTATTAATTCACATGTAGCAACTTAGCATACATTAAAGATTCACCTGGGGGATAGAAGTCAAAAGGTGCAGAATCATTTATCTTTTTATTTTTGCTTCTCACCAATTTGCTACCTAAAATGAAAAACATGGATGAAGACGGGCAGAAAATATAATCAAGGATTTTAATACTCCTTCTTCCGATTCAAATTAATTAACTCAACTTTATCTACATACAAATGTATCTAGACACGTTTGTTGACTAGATACATCTATATCTAGATAAAGTTAAGTCAATTAATATGAATCGGAGGGAGTACAAGTATGGCAACGTGAAATTGCGTGATAATGCAGAACTGAGAGGTCTAAGCTGGTGATGTTGCAGGGTTATTTCTTGCACAGTCACCTTTTCGCTTATTTCCACCCCTGCAATAGAATATGGAAAATTTGATTAATAACTCCACAAAAGTGATTAACCAAAAGGCTATGCATTCCATCAAACAGAGGCAAAACCAATAATATCAAATATACAGGTAGCTTTACTATGTCAATATATTATACGAAAGAAAACAATATCTCCTAATATATTCTATGAAAGAAAAATGCAAATCATTAGTTTAGGCAAATATATATCGAAAATGTGTTTCTGATCCCGTGCACAGATGCTCTCGGAATCACAGCGCTTCATTCTCACTAAGAGCATCTCTAGTCGCGTCCCCCAAACCGTTCCCTAAAGCGATTTGGGACGCGCTGGACAAAAAAACCTTCCCAGCCGCGTCCCCCAAACCCGTTTTTAGTCCAGCGCGGCCCAATACGGTGTCCGGCGCCCCGAGCCCTTCCCCGCCCCACAGGGGCTCCGGGCACGCCGGACACAACGAAAAGCGAGGCGGGAAGTGGTGGGGCCGACGCGTCAGCGACACATTCAAGTTTGGACCTAACCGTCGCCTACCTCGCGGCGGAAGTTATTCACGCGCAGTGACACATGACCGAAGCGTCGCAGCTTTGCCTTAATGGCGACGGAGGGGCAGGCGAGACGTCTCGTCGGTGATGCGCAACCTCCATGCGTCGCCGGCGTTCGCACGCCACTGCGCGTTCCCGCGCTTTCTTCCCGCCGCTTCTCGCCTCTTCCCGCGCTTTCTTCCCGACGCCGACGTCTGTAAAAGGCCCTCCCGGCTCAATGGCAGCCACCACAGCCACCGACACCCCTTTCTCCGCCACAAGCACAACCCTCGTCGCTCCACTGCCGTCTCCTCCACCACCACTGCGCAATGATGAACCGCCCCAGCGATGGCCAGTCCCCTCCACCGCCGTCTCCTCCACCACCACCTCCACCACCGGGTTGCAGTTCGACATCTCCGCCGCTGCCCTGGAAGAGCGGCGGCGCGGGGCGGAGATCTGGCGTGAAGGGCGGCGGCAGCAGCGGCGTTCTGCGCTGGAGACCCCGCAGCTGACGAGAACGTGGCGGCATCAGCATGGGAGGAGGAGGCGCTGGCAGACACCATTGCGACGTTCGACGCCTCCACGGCAGAAGAGGCGTGGCGGCGCCGGACAGAGGAGATTGGCCAGCGGTGGGCTGATGAGCGTCGGCGCCAGCGGGACGAGCGGGAGGTGCAGTACCGTGAACGGCGGGAGGCGATCGAGCGCCGGTGGCGGGAGTCGATGGAGCGCTCGCAGCAGCTGGCGGCGGAGGAGCGTCAGCAGCGGGAGGCGGCGCTGGCGGCAACGGAGGCGGCCTGGGGGAGCTGGGCGGATGCGTTGGCAGCGGAGGCCGACGCGTTGGCGGCGCGCCTGGAGGCACGAATGGAGGAGGAGACGGAGGCCGAGGAGGAGGAGGAGCAGACGGAGGCCGATGCGGAGGAGGAGGAGACGGAGAAGGAGGACGACGATGATGATGAGTTCGAGTGGTCCGACGACGACGGGCTGCACCCGGACGAGACGGCCGATCAGCAACGCGCGCTCGTCGAGTCCTTCGAGTCGGAGAAGAAGCTCCAGGACGACGCCTGTGCCCGCGAAGAGGCGCAGATTTGTCGCGCCGTCGAGATCTCCCTCCAGGCGGCGCAGCAGGGGAGGGCAGACGTTGACTCGCTGCTGGAGCAGCCGCGTCTGGCCACCGCCCTACGCACGGAGAGGCGGCGCGCGCATCAGGAGCTGCGGCGGAGGGGAGGCGACGACGGGGCTGGGCCGTCGAACGCACCGCCGGACGGTCAGTAGGCTAGGGTTTAGATGAAATCTAGCCGTTTTCATTCAAACTTTGTAATATATAATCAAATTTGAATGAAAACCTTTATTTTCGTGCACTATTATTTATTTGGGGATTTTGTTTGGGGGACGCGACTGGGGAGCGACGTCCCCCAAACGCGGCACAAACAAAACACGTCCCCAAACGCTCAATCCGGCGCCGTTTGGGGGACGATTTGGAGGACGCGACTGGAGATGCTCTAAGATTTGTGGGGTGAGGTGTATTCCTATGGAAAATTATATTCTAGTCAAACTCCTGCAACTCATAGGACCCTCAACTGCCAACGCATTTAAGACGAACACTGTCCTTAGCTACTCTGGGATGGAGGTCACAAAATGGATCGACAAGGCCATCTCCGAACCAAACCCATCCCAAACGTCCGCGTGCATCCGGTAGGGTAAAAGTAGCACCCAGCACGTGAATCTAAACCTAAAATGGACGGCTGCGGCGTCCGGCACGATCCAAAGCTAGCTCAAATTTGGAAGACTTTTGGGACGAGCCGGACAAGCACGGGCGTCCCTTCCTATTCACACATGTCCGCTTCAGGGCCCAGTAACAAATACAACCACAACGCTCCCACATCTCCTCTCTCCTCTGCCCCATTTGTTTGCTTTTTACCATGGATACCGCCATTGCTCCTCGGCCGATTGGAGCTCGCCTAGCCAAGTTCCGCCGTCACCCTCGCCCGGAGGCCCCCGACGTCGTCTACTCCTTCTTTTTTCATCCCTGCTGGAAGTCGCCGGAGCCGAAATGAGTTCCGCTTGTGCCATGGCTTGCCCAGCTCGCGCCCGCGCCATGGTGCGCATGTGTCCTCGGCGCCCAGGGCCGGTGCGAGCACTCGCCATGGTGCGCATCAGCGCGTCGCCACGGCCAAGCTCGTGGCGGCCTTATTTTCCGTGTGCGGCGCCGAGCTCCGTGCACGGCGTTGAGCGCAGCAGCACCGCCCCGGGGGACGCAATGAACTCGCCGCAGCCGTCGAGCACGTGCGCGCCCATCCGCGTGCGCGCCCATCATCAAGGATGCTGCCCATCCCTCACCTCCTGCATGGCGCTGGCGGCCACGATGCTGCCCATCCCCGACCACAACGACCTGCCTCCTCGCTGAACCGGCAGGAAGGCGCCATGGCTAGCGCCGTGGGGCACAAGGGAAGATAAAGAGGCTGGCGAGCGCTCGGGCGGAGCTCGCCGGGACAGGGCCAGAGCTAGCCGGGGGAGGGCGGAGCCGGCCTCCTTGACGCAGTACTAGTACTAGTACTATTTAGCAGCAAAAGGAGAGAGAACATAAAATAGGTAGCAGCGTTGGTGTCTGTACACGACCTAAACGGACAACCGGATGTCCGTCCGTTCCAAGCCCACCCAAACCGATAAATTAGGACGAAAAAGTTATCCAATTTGGCTCTCTCCGTTGGAGATGGCCTAACTATGTCATCTTGTAGCCTAGTGCACTTGACATACACGTGTCGTGCTGCAACTCTCATTCTTGCGTGTCATATAGCACATATAAATGACTGATTGGTACGGATTCCAAAACCAGAAAACAAGCTCATCTGAGCCCGGGTGCAGAAATGCCATGCCCGATATATATTAGCCATGTAGCTTGAAACTGAAGCAAATAGTTGAAGGTCAAGTACAGGAGGACAATGAAGGCACATGCTTACAGGAATGGTGGTGTTAATGCAAGAGTTGCGGTATTCAGTATCCACCCTACTTATTGGTACAAAGTGTATGCAAAAAACTAGCTGAGAGTTCAAGCGAGAATACCATGCTCGAGGCGCTTGTTTCAATCCATACATTATCTTATCAAGTTTACAGACATAGTTCCTGTGTCCTCTACCTTCATAACTAGGTGGTTGTCTCATATAGACCTCCTCTTCCAGAACACCATGAAGAAACGCGTTCTTGACATCTAACTGTCGGAAGCTTCATCTCTAGAAATAGCCAAGACAAGTCGAACAATTGCAATTTTAACAACGGGACTAAAAGTATCCTCATAGTCGATTTCATATAAACTCGACCTGTTATGACCGGCCTGACATATTCCAGGAGGGGGCCCAACCCTGGGCCCAATTAGGGGCTTAGCCCATTTAGTTTATTTAGTTTTCAGCTCATAAATACTGGATGTAATCGTACGAGAAGGATCAAGCAATAATCATAATATTATTGCCGACTCCCAAAGGAGTCGGTCTCTCCAAACCCTAGCCGCCGCGCCATCCTTGGCCGCCGCCACGGCTCCCTGCCGCCGCCGCCCTCTTCCTCGGCCGCGACAGCCTCCCTCCTTCCCCTACAATCTACGTCCTAGACACGGCAGGACCCGAGCTCCTACCAACTTGGTATCAGATAGCTCTTGTTCGATCATGTCGTCGCCACCGCCCGCGTCTACCTCGCCGGCCGGCCAGCTGGCCGCTTCCACGACCGCCACCACCTCCGTCACCGCCGTCACGTCGCCGTCCGCCCCGCCACCGACTTCCGTCGCCTACACTCCCGAGCAGATGAGCGGGGTCATCAACGACCTCGTCACCGCCGTCCAGGGGATCCGGCTGTACCTGATCGGCTCCCAGGGGCCGGCCGCGCCGATGCAGCCGCCCGCCGCCACCACCGCGGCGCCCGCACCCTGGCTGCCCGCGCTCCCCGGCGTGACGATGCTGCCACCCCCGCCCCCGGCCCTGCCCTGGCCAGCGTGGCCACCGCCCCAACCCACCGGGCCGGCCCCCACCTCCGCGAGCGGCGTCCCTATCCAACAGGTTCGCTTTCCCCCGTCGCCATCACCGCTGCCGGCGTGGATCACCGCATCATCGTCACCCTCGCCGGTCTACTCCGTGTCCGGGGACCCGCCTATGCCCACACTTCCGGACGCCGCCGCCGCAGGGTACGCGGAACCTTCCGCCGGCCACGTAGCGCCATACGTCCCGGGCGTCGCTGCACCGACACCGCCCCGCTTCGCCAAGCTCGACTTCGCCACCTTTGACGGCTCGGAGGACCCACTCAACTGGCTCAACCAGTGTGAGCAGTTCTTCCGGGGACAACGCACCCTCGCGTCCGACCGCACTTGGCTGGCCTCTTACCACCTCCGGGGCGCCGCACAGACGTGGTACTACTCCCTCGAGCAGGACGAGGGCGGCATGCCCCCATGGGACCGCTTCAGGGAGCTCTGTCTCCTCCGCTTTGGGCCACCAATTCGCGGGAGCCGATTGGCGGAGCTTGGGCGACTGCCCTTCACGACCACAGTCCAGGACTTCGCGGAGCGCTTCCAGGCTCTCGCTTGCCACGCCCCGGGCGTGACGGGCCAGCAACGCACGGAGCTCTTCATCGGTGGCCTTCCGGACCATATTCGCGTGGACGTGGAGCTTCAGGCTCCCCAGGACCTCCAGACGGCGATGCATTACGCCCGCGCCTACGAGCGTCGCGCCCAGGCAATGCCGCCCGGACCACCGAGCCGCGGAGGCCGCCCGACCGCTCGACCACCACCGCCGGCCGCATGGCCAGACCGGCCGAACCCGACCGCGCCACCGACCCCCGCCCCGGCTGCGACACGGACGTTCAGACGACTCACCCCGGCTGAGCAGCTTGAGCGCCGCCGCCTCGGCCTGTGCTTCAACTGCGACGAGCCCTATGCGCCCGGCCACATCTGCCCCCGCCTCTTCTATTTGGAGACGGTCGACGACTTCGAGGCAGACACACTCGCCGAGCCATCGGCGCCGCCCGAGCCAGCCACCACGATCGCGCCGGCCACCGCCTTCGTGGTCTCTCTCCACGCCCTGGCGGGTATCCGTCACGAGCGCACCATGCTCCTGCCGGTGACGATCCGCGGCGAGCACCTGGTGGCTCTCTTGGACACGGGCTCCACGCATAACTTCCTGCCGGCGACTACCATGCGCCGCTTGGGCCTCCAGCCATCGGGCGGTGCTCACCTACGCGTCACCGTGGCTAACGGTGATCGCCTACAGTGCCACGGCCTGGCGCAGCACGTGCCTCTCACCATCGGCGACGAGCACTTCACCATCACATGCGCCGGCATCGACTTGGGCTGCTTCGACTTCATCCTCGGCGTCGACTTCCTGCGGACCCTCGGCCCCATCCTATGGGACTTCGACACCCTCACGATGACCTTCTGGTGCCAGGGCCGCCGCGTCCAGTGGGAGGGTATTGGGGGCTCCGCTCCGGCCCCGCAGCTTCAGCTCGCCACGACCGACGCCGAGGCCGAGCATCCCCTCTTGACACACCTCCTGCAGCAGCATGGCGCCCTCTTCGACGAGCCGCAGGGGCTCCCACCGGTTCGGGTGTACGATCATCGTATCCACCTCTTCCCGGACACGGCACCGGTCGCGGTGCGGCCCTATCGCTACCCCCAGCTGCAGAAGGACGAGTTGGAGCGGCAGTGCGCACTCATGCTAGCCGCCGGTATCATTCGGATCTCCACGTCCCCGTTTTCGGCGCCGGTCCTTCTCGTCCGCAAGTCGGACGGTACATGGCGCTTCTGCATCGACTACCGTGCCCTCAACGCGCTGACGCTGAAGGATAAGTTCCCCATTCTGGTGGTGGACGTGCTCTTCGACGAGCTCCACGGGGCGCGCTTCTTCACCAAGCTCGACTTGCGGTCGGGCTACCATCAGGTGCGCATGCACCCGGAGGATATCGCCAAGACGGCGTTCCGGACTCACCACGGCCACTTCGAGTTCTTGGTGATGCCTTTCGGCCTCACCAACGCCCCCGCGACATTCCGTGCTCTCATGAACGATGTCCTTCGCCCCTACTTACGCCGGTTTGTGCTTGTTTTTTTGATGACATCCTCATCTACAACGACCTCTTGGGCGGAGCACCCGCAACGACATCGCCATCGTCTTCAACGAGCTTCGAGCGCACCATCTTCACCTTAAGCGCTCGAAGTGCTCGTTCGGGACGTCATCGGTCGCCTACCTCGGCCACGTCATCTCCGCCGAGGGGGTGGCCATGGATGCGGACAAGGTGACCGCCGTCGCGGCCTGGCCGGCGCCGCACTCGCCGCGCGCCTTGCGCGGCTTTCTGGGCCTCGCCGGCTACTACCGGAAGTTTATCCGGGACTACGGCCTCATCGCGGCACCGCTCACGCGCCTGCTGCGTCGCGACGGTTTCGCTTGGGACGACGAGGCTACTGCGGCGTTCGAGGCCCTGAAGGGGGCCCTTACGATGGGCCCCGTTCTGCAGATGCCGGACTTCACCCGCCCCTTCATCCTGGACTGCGACGCCTCCGGGGTGGGATTCGGCGCTGTGCTACACCAGGGCGATGGGCCTCTCGCCTACTTCAGCCGCCCCTTTGCCGCGCGCCATCTCAAGCTCGCCGCTTACGAGCAGGAGCTCATCGGTTTGGTGCAGGCTGTGCGCCACTGGCGTCCATATCTTTGGGGGCGGTCGTTCCGGATTCACACGGATCATTACAGCCTCAAGTTCCTATTGGACCAGCGACTCTCGACGGTGCCGCAACATCAGTGGATCAGCAAGCTCTTCGGCTTCGACTTTACCGTCGAGTACCGGCCTGGCCGCCTCAATACGGTGGCGGATGCCCTGTCCCGGCGCGACACGGACCAGGATGAGGCGGACGGCGTCTCCGAGGGGGCGGTGATGTGCCTCCGCTCGGGACCCTCCTTCGCCCTCTTCGACGCCATTCGCCGGGCAACTGAGGTGGCGGCCGACGCCCAGCTCTTGCGGCAGCAGTTGGAGACGGGCGAGTTGGCCGCACCATGGCGCGTGGCCGACGGCCTTCTTGTGCATGGGCGCCGCATATTCGTGCCCGACCACGATGACCTCCGTCATCAGGTGCTGTTGATGGCCCATTCTGCAGGCCACGAGGGTATTCAGAAGACCCTCCATCGTCTTCGCGCCGACTTCTATATCCCCGGAGATCGTACCTTGGTCCGGGATTGGGTGCGTTCTTGTGTGACGTGTCAGCGCAACAAGACTGAGACCCTGCGGCCGGCTGGGATGTTGCAGCCGCTGGAGGTGCCTTCACAGGTGTGGTCCGATATCTCCATGGACTTCATTGAGGGCCTCCCCAAGGTGGGCGGCAAGTCGGTGATTCTCACGGTGGTTGACCGCTTCTCCAAGTATGCCCACTTCATCGCGCTTGGGCATCCGTACACTGCGGCGTCCGTGGCTCGTGCCTTCTTCGACGGCATCGTCCGCCTCCACGGATTTCCAGCATCGATTGTCAGTGATCGTGACCCGGTATTCACAGGGCATGTATGGCGCGACCTTTTTCGGATGGCAGGGGTGAAACTTCGGTTTAGCACCGCCTTCCACCCTCAGACGGACGGCCAGTCGGAGGTGGTCAACAAGGTCATCGCCATGTACCTTCGTTGTGTCACTGGGGACCGTCTGCGCGCATGGGTGGACTGGCTGTCCTGGGCGGAGTACTGCTACAACACCTCTTTTCACTCAGCCCTGCGCGCCACGCCATTCGAGGTGGTCTACGGCCGCCCAGCGCCGCCCATTATACCGGTGGATTCGGCGACAGCCCGGACGGAGATAGCGGGTGAGCTCATTCGCGCCCGCGACGAGGTTTTGGCCGAGGTGCGGCAACGCCTCGTGCAGGCCCAGCAGTTGGCCAAGCACTACTACGATGGACATCATCGCGACGTGGAGTATGCGGTCGGTGATTGGGTGTGGCTGCGCCTCTTGCATCGCTCCACCCAGTCCTTGGACCCGCGCGCGAAGCGCAAGCTCGGCCCTCGCTACGCTGGGCCCTTCGTCGTCTTGGAGCGCGTGGGGACGCTGGCGTATCGTCTTCAGCTTCCGGCCGAGTCCCGCATCCACGACGTCTTCCATGTGGGGCTGTTGAAGCCTTACCGCGGTGATCCTCCTACCGCGACACCAGCACTTCCTCCTATTGCGGATGGCCGGCTTCTTCCGAGTCCTGCAAAGGTGTTGCGGGCTCAGCTACGTCGAGGTGTTTGGTACTTGCTGGTTCAGTGGGAGGGACTGCCAGTGGAGGAGGCCACGTGGGAGCAGCGCGATGACTTCTCCCTCCAATATCCAGACTACCAGCTCGAGGACGAGCTGTTTGCGCAGGCGGGGAGAGATGTTATGACCGGCCTGACATATTCCAGGAGGGGGCCCAACCCTGGGCCCAATTAGGGGCTTAGCCCATTTAGTTTATTTAGTTTTCAGCTCATAAATACTGGATGTAATCGTACGAGAAGGATCAAGCAATAATCATAATATTATTGCCGACTCCCAAAGGAGTCGGTCTCTCCAAACCCTAGCCGCCGCGCCGTCCTTGGCCGCCGCCACGGCTCCCTGCCGCCGCCGCCCTCTTCCTCGGCCGCGACAGCCTCCCTCCTTCCCCTACAATCTACGTCCTAGACACGGCAGGACCCGAGCTCCTACCACGACCGGTGGTCACTTGATTAATGAAACCTATGGAGCAGCAAAAGGAGAACTAGGTGCATGACTAATGATAGGAATATTAGCCATATGTTGGTCATTTGAGAATTTACCCCCAAGTTCAAAATTATGAAGAGATGGATCAAGAAGAAGAATTTCCTTGCGAAGGAGAGCACCGGCATTGGGATGAAGATGTTGAAAGGGAATAACTGATTCATCAAAGACAACATCACGTGAGATATAAACTCGACCGGTGGTCACTTCAAGAAACTTGAATCCCTTGTGGCTCGGGCTATAGCCTAAAAAGACACATTGTGTGGAACGGAAGGCAAGTTTGCGGTTATTGTAAGGACGGAGATTTGGCCAACAAGCACAGGCGAAAACACGCGAAGGGAGGAATAGTTGGGTTGAATTCCTAGTAGATGATGGACAGGTGTATCATGATTAATGACTTAATTGGGAAGCATGTTAATGAGATATGTGGCGGTAAGGAAGGCTTCATCCCAAAACTTTAGAGGCATGTGAGCATGTGCAAGAAGCGCAAGACCTACTTCAACAATGTGGCGATGTTTTCTTTCTGCAACACCGTTTTGTCGGTGAGCGTGAGGACAAGAGACATGATGAGCTATCCCTTGTGATAGAAAGTAAGTATTTAATTTGACATACTCTCCTCCCCAATCTGATTGAACCGTAAGAATTTTCTTATCAAGCTTACGTTCAATGAGCTTTTGAAAATTAAGAAAGGCATCATAAGCATCAGATTTTCTTTTCAGAAAATAAATCCATGTGAACTTGCTATAATCATCAATGAAGCTTACATAGTAGTCATGATGACCCACAGAGGTAGGTGCAGGACCCCAAACATCAGAATTTTTTTTACTGAAGTGGAGCTGTAGATACACTAGCGCTGATGACTTTTAGCCACAGATCAAAACTAAGCTAATAGAATTTTCTTTAACACATGGGAGTTTATTCTTCCTAATAATTTTCCTAACAATAACTATGGATGGGTGACCTAGACGACTATGCCACTTGGATTGAGACAGCTTGACGGTGACGGCGAAAATGTGCTTCTGTGGGTAGGAGGAGGACATCAGGGACGAAATAAGTGGATACAGTCCGCCAACGCAGCGCCCTCTATGAATGATTCTCCGTGTGACCTGATCCTTGATCAAAAAGAAGAACATATGAAATTCGATAAACACACGGCTATCATATGTGAAGCGTGAACTGAGAGCAAATTTTTAGAGGCATTTGGCACGTGTAAGATATTGTTAAGAAGAAAATTTTGAGCTTGGGTACGAACAATTGAACGACCAAAATGGCAAATATTCATAGCTTGACACTTTCCGTGTTGACATTGTCATTGCCCATGTAGGTATCAAGCATAGTAAGATTATTGAGTTCACTGGTGATATGATGTGTAGTGCCTGTGTCGGAGTATCAATTAGTGTCAACGCCGTAATAAGCAGCATGGACCTCCTTGTCATCATATGCATCATCATCAGCATTATTGAAGCGATACTAGCAGTCTTCGGCGGGGTGGCCTTCCCTGTTGCAAATTTGACAGGTGACATCTACCCACGGTGTGGAGCGACGGCGACCTTTGCCATGTCCGCGCCCCCTCTTGGAGGAGTACGCCCACCACCACGACATGTGCGAGGCTGGTAATCACCGCGACAGTCGTCGCGCCGGTCATCCCGACGTTCGTCATGATCAGCACAATCACCGTGTTGCTTGCCCGGGTACCTTCCGCGACGCTGTCTTGAGGCCAGGTTAGCCGAGGTGTCAAAATCGGTGCCGGTGGTGACATGCAGTTCTTGGCGTTGCTCATAGGCATGAAGCTGGGCATACAAAGCTAGAACGGAGATGGGCGTGGTCACCATACCCAAGGCTGCAACGAGGGCGTCGTATCGGGGCCCTAATCCTGCCAAGATAAAAGAGACATGTTCTCGAGCAGTAACGGGGCATCCAACAGAGGCGAGTTCATCAACAATAGATTGCATCTTGGTGAGAAACTCGGAGGTGGACATCTGCAGTTTCTTGTATTGGCTAAGCTATGCGGAGGTTCGTGACCTTGGCCTCACTTTGGGAGGCAAACATCTCTTCTATGGCCTGCCAGACGCCGGTGGCATGCTCGATCCGTTGTATGTGAGGTAAGACCTCTGGGGAGAGCCATTGAAGAAGATAGCCAAGCACAATTTGATCCCGAGAGATCCAGGAGTCATAGTCGGGATTCGGTTTTGTCTGCGCCAGTTTGTTGGCGGCTTTGTACGTTGGGACGATCTCCAGCAGTTCCGGCGGTTTGGCGTCTGTTCCATTGAGAAGCCCGACGAGGCAGGCCCCGCGGATCGGCAGGAGAACTTGAGCGCGCCATCCCGAGTAATTTGTCCGTGTGAGTTTGTCGGTCGGTGGAGCGCCGAGGTGGATCACGGGGAACGATGAAGACATCGAGGGATTCATCGAGGCGGTGATTCAGCAGGGAGCAGCGAGCGACGGGGACGGGTTTAGGAGATCAGTTTTGTCGGCGGAAAAGGCCGGCCTGATACCATGAAAAACCTAGTTTTCGGTAGTCTGTTGGTCAGGTAGATAGGAGCTACTCGGATAATTCCCCAGCCCTCTCGTTTATATATTTATAGAATAGGCACATTGCGGTGCAAGCCTTACAGAGTAGGAGTACAATTGGAGTACAATACGTTAATCTAGTCCTAACACAATACAACTAGATTACTATGTCTAATACTCGCAATGGTGCGATGGTATGATCCAGATGTCCTCCAAAGAGGAAAATTGCAGCCTGAGTGGCAGAATACTGTACACCCTATGAAAAATCTGTAACGAACAGAATTTGTGAAATTCAGATGACCCATGTAGAGGTTGTCGTCATGGCATTCAAAGGACATCAGACAAAGGGCTATGGCCTTTGGGGTGGCCACTCCTCCCGCGGGCATCAGGTAGTTAAGCTGGGTTCTATGGGTTTTGGCAATTTCCCTTCAATAATATCATCTTCCGTACTGGTTTCTCCAAAAGAGAAATGTTCACAAAATTGCAAAGCAAATGCAAATATCTAGGTCACACAATGACAAAATAGTAACAAAGGAACCAGGCATTTAAATTGTGCAATTACAGGTAATTACATGATATCTGAAGTTCAGGTTTTCTGAAATTTACTCATGCAACATGACGTTCAGTGCACAACTCGCTTAAATAACAGTAGTGGAGAAACTGTAGCTCACATATAAGTACGGGATAACATACCGAAATACTCCAAAACGGTTCTCAAAAAAAAAAAAAAAAAATACTCCAAAACGCTCCAAGCATTGGAGAATTGCATTTCTTGGAAGGAAGACAGTCAGGTTCGCACAACACATGTTCATGCCAAGGAAGTTCCCATCAACATCAATAAGGGACCCTCCGATCCCAGCCTAGCGTAGTATGATAAAGTAAAACAAATGACAGTGAAACAATATTAGACAAGAAAAAATATCATGTTTTATGCTTTAGCGAAATAGCTCATTAAGTGAACAACTATTTATTTCCACTGTGGGACCAAGATAAAACAAAATGGTGTACCATGCTGGTTTTACAGGTGGCGAACATAACCTCTTTGTGGTCAATTTTTTCTATTACTGTCCCGCTTGTGGCCACCAATTTTCTTGATTCATACACACGTCCAACAGATATTACCTTGCTACCTGACTTATATTCAACTTTATGGTGGAGACGTGCTTTACTAGGAATACCGGGGGTCAAGATTTCGACAATAGCGATATCATGCTCCAGATCGTAGTATTTCAACCAGCCATCGACATACATAGAAGAATAAGTGCGAGCTCTAATCTGCAATGATAAAGTGAAACTTAACCAATATCTTAAATGAACGAGTCAAAATGAACAGACTATGATTAGCACACCACCTTCAAGTCATTATCAATCTTTCTGTCATTGCGAGAAGATCTCACCAAACTTGCAGAGGTCAACAAAGTTGTCATGCGTGGTTCATATCGTATGACTACGCCCGAGCATGCGTGTACCATTGTACGTCCTGAACATGATCGTAATTTGAAGCAATCATGAATGTGTTCTAGAACAAACATGGAACATAGTAAAAGATACACCGGAATTTGTTACCCTTAAAAGAAGCAAGGGCGATAACGCTTTTAGACAACTTTGAGGTAACTTCAGTATTTAGTTCATTCCAGACACCTGGACAAGAATCATCGAGGTCACCAAATCGTGCTATGTACCCTAGTGAACGGAACAATGTACAGCACATTGGTGTGAGGTTTTACATTCCAGAGCAGCAGAAGTTTAAACAACATGCACAGAGAGGTCCAGGCGACAAGGTTGAATGTAGTGACTCACTTGTGCCTCCTGTTGTGCAAGCTTTTTGGATGTTGCTTCCACTACCTCCTGTTTTGCAATCATGTTCTTGCTTTCTCTCCAGCATCTTATCAAATCTGTGGCAAAGTGAACAATATGTAAAAATTATGGCGTACTCCAGGGATATTTAGACACACCAAATCTCATGTAGTAGTAGTCAGTAAGATGAGATCGTAGAGAATATTTGAACACACCAAATTATCAGAGTACGAGAACACAGTTTAACCGAGGAGGTCTGCAGATCATATGTATGAGCAATGTAAGTTGCACTAGAACCATGTTTCATCATCAGTGCCCAATATATATTGCAACATTTAATTATGAAACCAGTTGGACTGCCGGCCAGGGACGGGAGGATTGATCAGGAGAGCCGGCCAGTTTGATTGTTCTAGTCGGTTGGGCCGAAGATACATTACCTTGGCGGTGCCAACGGCAAAGATACCTAGAATTTTGAGGTATCGGGAGAATCAAAAAAAGTACTTTCTGGATGCCCACAATTTTGCCCTCGCGATCACGCTAGATCACAATCGTATAAAGTTTGCTGCAGGAGTTCGCTACTAGCAGAAGAAATGAGAAGCTGAGGGAGGATAGGCGACCGCCACCGGAGAACGCACATGATTGGCGGAGCAGGCGGCTGGACGATGGATTTGGGGAGGTGCTCCGTTCGTCCGTGCGGCGGCGGAGTCAGTTCGATGACATGAGGTGGCTGGCACCTGTGGAGTCCAGGGAGGGCCTAAGGGCCCAGCCCATTTAAAACAGTTAAGGGCCCAGCCCATCGGCTATACACATGGGGATGTGCGGTCTGCAGATCGAATCCTTGGAAGCCTCATGAAAAAAGGACGATGCTACAGGGTGCTATAGCACCGGTTAGTCTTCCGGGGTGACCCCATATCTGAATAGATTTATTTTCGAAAAAGGAAAACGGTCCCCATCCTAAAAGGGACATGTCACTCAAAAAGGAAATGTGGCCCGGGACCCCTTTCCCTGTGCATGCGAGAGCGGAGTCGGGGCGACGGATCAGTTCCAAATACAGCTCTGTGCAGGCACATGTTGAACAAGCAAAAAGCACGCTTTGCACATCACGTAGTGTTACAACAACAAAACTTCATCTATTTTTTTATAAAAACTTACATCTCTGGTAAATAACACAACACATACCACTTATTCTGTGATCTAATTGTGGATGTAAAAAATACAACGATAGATGTAAAAAAGTACAAAAAATACATCCAAAATCACGAAAACTGGGATCACATTAAAACGTTCTGTTTTACGACTTGATCCATTCAAACGTTCTCGATGTAGAAAATTGGCAAAAAATACATCTAGAGTAAAGAAAAATTAATATAATTACATCCTTACACTAAGCGGGAGGTGAGTATTCTGATAGGCAAGAATTAGTCTGCAAAAAGTACATCCAGAAACCATAATATACATCCTTCTACCAGTGTGTAAGTAAAAAAGTTGAGAAGCAAAAAAATAGTCTGCAAACATACATCTAGGAAACATAATTCAGAACCTTCTATTGATCTGGAAGTAAAAAACTAGGCGCGCGCGTACCCCTAGGTCATCAATTTAACATATATAATTTAAATTATATAATACAAAAATTATAACATTAGAAAATAGAACATCTAAACTTTCTAATGATATAATTTTTATAACATATAACTAATGCTGACTTGATCAAATTTGCAACCTAGGGGTACGCGCGTGCCTTATAAACTGTGAGAGAGGGAGTATGTAATATGACTAGTAATAAGTAGCTAGCACCTGAACAAGCACGAAGGCACGAAACAAAACATGAGCAGAAAGAAGAGACAAGGGATGGAGAGTATGCCACATACATACACGAGAAGCAAAAGGTGGCCTGCTAGCCTGCTTGCGTGCACGGGCATGGCTGCAGCGCTGCTGCTGCTGTCGATTGTGAAGTGCTGCTGCGAAGCGAAGAGACAAGGCTTTGAGCCTTTGACCAGAGGGCCTGGCATGGAGATTGGTTGCCCTGCTGCTGCTGCCGGTATGATGCAGGGCGTTGTGCCGGCCCGGAGACTGAGACCAAGACGAGCTGGAGCGGTGGCGATTGGGGCTTGGCGGTCGGATCAAAGGAGGACGAGAGTTCTGCATCCCCCGCCGGATCGAGGAGCTCCAGATCGCCGCCAAGCAGCGCCGCCTCGGGGAGGTCTCCGATGTCGAGGTAGAGGTGCAGCCGGGTGGCACCTAGCTACCCGCACCGCCACATCCTCCATTGCCGCCACCCTTCGCCTCCGCCGCCGGTGCTGCTCGCTCCTCCCTCCCCCACAGCCGCAACAACGCCATGGACGCCTCCCTGATCCTTGCGAGCGCGGGCGCCATGCGGTTCGCACGACCAGCTTCTCTCCTTCCTGCGTCGCCAACCTCAGGTTCCACTCGATTGGATCAATCCATTTTCCTTTAGTTGGAGTTCATCAAGGAGAGAATGCAGGGGATTTTTCTTCCCTGATGTGCGGGCGGGGATGGAGACTGTGTGGACCAGAGAGACGAAGACCACGGGAACGTTACAGCCTGGACACGTGCCGTGGTTTCCCCACTCACCCACTGCTTCGTTTAAACCGTTAGATGAAGATCGGACGACGCCAGGACGTGGGCACCGCGGTAGACAACGGAGTGCCCAGGCACGAAACAGAAATTGCGATGAAAAAACCTGACAAATGTGAGAGTAAATTACATATACATACCACTTTTGGGGCAACGGTTTCAAGTTGGTACCATCTTTGGTAATTTTAACAAGTAAGTGCAACTTCTGGGGCATGTCGTAACAGATTGGTCCAATTCTTGTCTAACGGTGTTTTTACACGGTTCTGATTGCAAATCTGACAAGTGAGGCCCATTTGTAAGTGCTGAGTTGGCAGCATATGTGGACATAGAGCTGAGGTGGAGATGGGGCCTACATGTCAGCCTCATCTATTTTTCCCTCTCCACTTACTCCTCTCTCTCCTCTAAGCCATCCCCATCGTGCGCGCCGCCGCTGGAGCACCGAGCTTCTCCCTTGCCGTCGCGCCTGCCCACCGCCGCCGCCGCCGTAGCCATGCCCAGGACAGCCTCCACGTCCCAGCCCAGGAGGGCCTCCCCGTAGCCCACCCCTTCCTCAGCCACCGCGCCCAAGCCCAAGAACCCCGGCAGCGCGCAGCGCCGCCGCAGCGCCCTGTCGGACCACAACTCCGGGGACGCCACCGCCGCGCGGGCCGGGTGCTTCCGCATCCTCCTCTCCTCCGCCTCGGCCTCCAAGTCCAGATGCCCGTCCACCCCGAGGACTCCCGCGGCGCCGCCGGTCCACGCGTCGATCTCCCGGGCGAGGGGCATCCTCGACAGCGCCGGGGAGGGCAGGAGCTCGGAGCTCGACTCCGAGCCGTCCTGGGCGTCGATCCACTGGCTCTCGTCCTCCCAGCTGGGCGAGGCCGTGACCTGTTCGATGAATTGCTCAGAGGATGCGTCCGTCCTCTGCCCAGATGCTCGTCAGAGGACGCGTTCTGGCGACTCTCCCCAGACTACACGGGGTTGCTGGGCTGGCCGGTGCTCGGAGGTTAGCTGGATTTTGACACGCCATGGTCGGAATTATCGGAAACCACACCATCATCGGGATTTCTTCCTCCGTGAGTTGCTCGTGATCGATCCGGCGCGGGCAGCCACGGCGGCAAGCTCTGGCGCGGGCACGAGCGGCCGGAGCAGTGGCGAGGGCCGGCAGCTTTGGAGCCGGAGGGCCGCCGCAGGAGGCGGACGGACGCGGGCGCCCACGCCGGAGCAGCGGCGGGGGCGGCGGGCTAGCGCAGGAGGCGAACGGGCGGGGGCACGAGCTGCCGGAGAAACGGCGGGGCTAGCAGATGGGGAACAGTTGGACGGGCCCCACATCCACCTCAGCTCCTCCTCACCTGCATTGCCAACTCAGCCCTGTCAAATGGGTCCAAACAATTAGGAAAGTTGTCAAAAACACCATTAGACAAGAATTAGACCAATTTGTTACGACACGCCCCAGAAGTTGCACTTATTTGTTAAAATTACCAAAGATGGTACCAACTTGAAACCGTTGCCCCAAAAGTGGTATGTATATGTAATTTACTCCAAATGTGATGATGCCATCTGCACATACTGCTTCTGCAGTCACACAACCGAGGCAGAGGCCACCGATCTGCCCAGCTGTTTCTTGGAAACCATGTATACTTCCTCCGTCTGCTTAACTTTATCTAGATATAGAGACATATTGATATATTTTAGTATATATCCGTATCTAAAAGAAAATTAAGCAGCTTTTTAGAATGTTGCAGTGTGTCGATGTTGCATGCCTAGAATAAACTATATTGTATTGGAAAGAAGGCACAATATTTCTCAGGTTGCTCTGCATACAGAGTTTAATCATTACCCCATGGTAAATATAGTACCTATCACAAGTTCAGAACAATTACTATAGTAAATCTGAAAATATTTGGTGTCTATTCTTCTAAAAGAAACACAATTAAATTATCGGATTTGCTAATTCTGAGGAGAGTTTAGCCAGAGCTCAGTAAAATCTTAAACCACCCAATTTCTATATGCTTTAGGATTAGTGTTTATGGTGGGTTTCTCGTTTTTGGCCCGTTTATTATTTGTGGCGTCGACCTTTGTCTTGCTGGGCCGCACTAACTGTTGACCGGCGTCGACATTTGTCTTACTGGGCCGCATTGGTTGTTGACCGGCCCATCTGTGAAACATAGACGCTAATAAGTAGGGATGGAAATGGATCGGATACGGATCGGATAGTGCCCTTCCCATATCCGTTTCCATATTTTTAAAACGAATATAGATGCGAATATGGATGTTTCCGAATACGAATTCGGAGCAAATGTTACTCGAATACGAATATGGATCAGATGTTTTCTAAATTCGGAGCGGATACGAATATAAGGAAATAATAGACTCATGTCTTAAATGTAGGGATTCGTTGCATAGAAAACAAAAAATTTCCTACCGCGAGAACGCAATCCAAGCCAAGATGCAATCTAGAAGACAGGAGCAACGAGGAGATCATCGAGACTCACCCTTGAAGATTTCCAAAGCCTACAAGATGAGGCTCTTGTTGCTGCGGTAGACGATCACTTGCCGCTTGCAAAAGCGCGTAGAAGATCTTGATCACGGCGCCACGATCGGGCGAGCACCTCCGTACTCGGTCACACGTTCGGTGTTGATGAAGACGACGTCCTTCTCCCCGTTCCAGCGGGCAGCGGAAGTAGTAGCTCCTCCTTGAATCCGGCAGCACGACGGCGTGATGGCGGTGGCGATGGAGAACTCCGGCGGAGCTTCGCTAAGCGTTGCGGGAGATGTAGAGGAGAGGGGGTGGCTAGGGTTTGGGAGAGGGGGAGGTGGCCGGCCACTATGAGGGGTGCGGCCACAATGGCTTTGGTGTGGCCGGCCCCCTCCCCTTGCTCCTCATTATATAGGTGGAACACCCAAGAGTTGGTCTACAAGTCTTCGAATAAGACCCCAAACCAAAACCTTCCATATGACATGAAACCTACCCAAGGTGGGATTCCCACTTGAGGTGGGATTCCCACCTTTCCTTGGGAGGGGGTGGCCGGCCACCTTAGGTGGAGTCCACCTGCGACTCCACCTTCCAAAGTGATTTCTTCCGGAATTTTCTAGAACCTTCTAGAACCTTCCATAAATGCACCGGATCATTTTCAAACTTATAAAATGACTTCCTATATATGAATCTTATTCTCCGGACCATTCCGGAACTCCTCGTGATGTCCGGGATCCCATCCGAGACTTCGAACAATACTTCGAACTCCATTCCATATTCAAGTTCTACTATTACAACATCAAACCTTAAGTGTGTCACCCTACGGTTCGCGAACTATGTAGACATGGTTGAGATCTCTCTCCGACCAATAACCAATAGCGGGATCGGGAGATCCATAATGGCTCCCACATATTCAACGATGACTTAGTGATCGAATGAACCATTCACATACGATACCAATTCCCTTTGTCACGCGATATTTTACTTGTCCGAGGTTTGATCATCGGTATCACTCTATACCTTGTTCAACCTCGTCTCCCGACAAGTACTCTTTTCTCGTACCGTGGTATGTGGTCTCTTATGAACTTATTCATATGCTTGCAAGACATTAGACGACATTCCACCGAGAGGGCCCGGAGTATATCTATCCGTCATCGGGATGGACAAATCCCTTTGTTGATCCATATGCCTCAACTCATACTTTCCGGATACTTAATCCCACCTTTATAACCACCCATTTACGCGAGTGGCGTTTGATGTAATCAAAGTACCTTTCCGGTATAAGTGATTTACATGATCTCATGGTCGAAAGGACTAGGTAACTATGTATCGAAAGCTTATAGCAAATAACTTAATGACGTGATCTTATGCTACGCTTAATTGGGTGTGTCCATAACATCATTCATATAATGATATAACCTTGTTATTAATAACATCCAATGTTCATGATTATGAAACTAATCATCTATTAATCAACAAGCTAGTTAAGAGGCTTACTAGGGACTCATTGTTGTTTACATAACACACATGTATCAATGTTTCGGTTAATACAATTATAGCATGGTATATAAATATTTATCATAAACATAAAGATATATAATAACCACTTTTATTATTGCCTCTTGGGCATATCTCCAACGATCTCCCACTTGCACTAGAGTCAATAATCTAGATTACATTGTAAGGTACCTAACACCCATGGCATTACGGTGTTGGTCATGCTTTGCCCTAGGGAGAGCTTTAGTCAACGGATCTGCTACATTCAGATCAGTATGTACTTTGCAAATCTTTACTTCTCCATCTTCGATGTACTCGCGAATCGAATGATAACGCAGCTTGATATGCTTCAGCCTCTTGTGTGACCTTGGTTCTTGTGCATTGGCGATGGCACCCATGTTGTCGCAATAGATGACTAGTGGGTCCAATGCACTAGGAACCACACCGAGCTCTACAATGAACCTCTTCATCCATACCGCTTCGATGAAGCCTGCGAAGCCGCTATGTACTCCGATTCCGTTGATGACTTCGCCACCGTGCACTCTGCTTCGAGCTTGCCCAGCTACTTGCAGCACCATTCAATATAAACACGTACCCGGACCGTGACTTAGAGTCATCGGGATCGGTGTTCCAACTTGCATCGGTGTAACTTGTTACAACGAGCTCTTGGTCACCTCCATAACAAAGAAACATATCCTTAGTTCTTTTCAAGTACTTCGGGATATTCTTGACCGCTGTCCAGTGTTCCATTCCTGGATCACTTTGATATCTGCTAGTCAAACTAACAGCATGTGCTATATCCGGTCTAGTACATAGCATGGCATACATGATAGAGCCTACTGCCGAGGCATAGGGGATCTGACTCATCCTTTCTCTTTCTTCTCTGTAGTCGGACCTTGAGTCTTACTCAAGACCTTGCACAGTAACATAGGTAAGAATCCTTTCTTACTTTCGTCCATTCTAAACTTCTTTAGAATCTTGTCCGAGTATGTACTTTGTGATAGCCCTATTAGACGTCTTGATCTATCTCTATAAATCTTGATGCCTAATATATACGATGCTTCACCAAGGTCTTTCATTGAAAAACTATTATTCAAATAACCCTTTACCTTGCTTAATAGTTCTATATCATTCCCAATCAATAATATGTCATCTACATATAATATCGGGAATGCTACGGAGCTCCCACTCACTTTCTTGTAAATACGAGGCCTCTCCATGACCTCTGTATAAACCCGAAGTCTTTGATCACCTTATCAAAGCGTCGGTTCCAACTTCTTGATGCTTGCTTCGAGTCCATAAATTGAACGCTGAAGTTTGCATACTTTGTCAGCATTTTTAGGATCGACAAAACCTTTGGGTTGTACCATATACAACTCTTCCTCAATGTCTCCATTAAGGAACGCCGTTTTGACATCCATATGCCAAATCTCATAATCGAAAAATGCAGCTATTGCTAACAAAATCCTCACAGATTTTAGCTTCGCTACAGGTGAGAAAGTCTCATCGTAGTCAACACCTTGAATTTGTCGGAAACCCTTTGCGACAAGTCGAGCTTTATAGACGGTAATATTACCATCGGCATCTGTTTTTCTCTTGAAGATCCATTTATTCTCGACGGCCTTGCGGCTATCGGGTAAGTCTACCAAAGTCCACACTTTGTTATCATACATGGATCCCATTTCGGATTTCATGGCTTCTTGCCATTTGTTGGAATCTGGGCTCATCATCGCTTCTTCATACGTCGCGGGGTCTTCATCATTGTTGTCCACAATCATGACATTTAGACAAGGATCATACCAATCAGGAGTGGCACGTTCCCTTGTCGATCTGCGAGGTTCAATAGCTATCTCGTTTGAAGTTTCATGATCATTATCATTAGCTTCCTCTGTTGCCGGTGTAGGCGGTACAGGAACATCTTCCGGTACTGCGCTACTTTGATCAACGAGTGAAGATTCATCAATCTCATCGAGTTCTACTTTTCTTCCAGTCACTTCTTTAGTGAGAAATTCTTTCTCAAGAAAGGTTCCGTTCTTAGCAACAAAGATCTTGCCTTCGGATCTGTGATAGAAAGTGTACCCTATAGTTTCCTTAGGGTATCCTATGAAGACGCATTTCTCCGCTTTGGGTTCTAGCTTGTCCGGTTGTAACTTTTTTACATAGGCTTCGCAACCCCAAACTTTAAGGAACGACAGACTTAGGTTTCTTATTAAACCATAATTCATACGGTGTCGTTTCAACGGATTTTGATGGTGCTCTATTTAAAGTGAATGCGGCTGTCTCTAATGCATAACTCCAAAATGATAACGGCAAATCGGTAAGAGACATCATAGAACGAACCATATCTAAGAGAGTTCGATTACGACGTTCGGACACACCGTTTCGTTGTGGTGTTCCCGGCGGTGTCAATTGTGAAAGTATTCCGCATTTCTTTAAATGCATGCCAAACTCATAACTCAGATATTCACCTCCGCGATCAGATCGTAGAAATTTAATCTTCTTGTTACGTTGATTTTCTACTTCACTTTGGAATTCCTTAAACTTCTCGAAAGTTTCGGATTTATGTTTCATGAAATAGATATACCCATATCTACTCGGATCATCTGTGAAGGTTAGAACATAACGATAACCACCGCGCGATGCTACACTCATTGGTCCGCACACATCGGTATGTATGATTTCCAATAAGTCGTAGCTCGCTCCATAATACCGAGAGAATGGAGTCTTAGTCATTTTTCCCATTAGACATGCTTCGCATCTATCAAGTGACTCAAAGTCAAGTGATTCAAGTAATCCATCGGTATGGAGTTTCTTCATGCGTTTCACTCCAATATGACCAAGACGACGAGTGCCACATATAAGTAGAATTATCATTCAATTTAATTCGCTTAGCATCAATGTTATGTATATGTGTATCACTACTATCGAGATCTAATAGAAATAAGCCATTCTTTTCGGGTGCTCGACCATAAAAGATATTATTCATAAAAATAGAACAACCATTATTCTCAGACTTGAATGAATAACCGTCTTGCATTAAACAAGATCCTGATATAATGTTCATGCTCAACGCGGGTACAAAATAACAATTATTGAGGCTTAAAACTAATCCCGAAGGTAGATGTAGAGGAAGTGTGCCGACGGCGATCACATCGACTTTGGATCCATTTCCAACGCGCATCGTCACTTCATCCTTTAGTAGTCTTCGTTTATTCTTTAGTTCTGTTTCGAGTTACAAATATGAGCAACCGAACCGGTATCAAATACCCGAGTACTAGTACGAGAACCGAGTAAGATAAACATCTATAACATGTATATCGGATATACCTTCTTTCTTCTTCTTGACAAGGCCGCTCTTCGGATCCGCCAAATACTTGGAGCAATTACGCTTCCGGTGTCCCTTCTCCTTGCGGTAATAACACTCGGCATCGGGCTTAGGGCCAGTCTTAGGTTTCACAGGAGGCGTGGCAGCTTTCTTGCCACCCTTCTTGAATTTTCTCTTAGACTTGCCCTGTTTCTTGAAACTGGTGGTCTTGTTGACCATCAACACTTGGTGCTCTTTCTTGATCTCAATCTCGGCAGATTTCAGCATGGCGAAGAGTTCAGGTAACTCTTTGTTCATGTTCTGCATATTGTAGTTCATCACAAAGTTCTTGTAACTAGGTGGCAGTGATTGAAGGACACGATTAATCCCCAGTCGATTAGGAATCACTATTCCCAAATCACTGAGTTTCTTCGCATGCCCGGTCATGGTGAGTATGTGCTCACTAACGGAGCTGCCTTCTTCCATCATGCAATTGAAGAAGTGTTTCGATGCTTCATAGCATTCCACGGCCGCATGAGTTTCAAAGATAGTTTTCAACTCATTGACCAACTCATGTGGATCG
Source organism: Lolium rigidum (assembly GCF_022539505.1). Lineage (NCBI taxonomy): Eukaryota > Viridiplantae > Streptophyta > Magnoliopsida > Poales > Poaceae > Lolium > Lolium rigidum. Next base: position 54,315,981 of record NC_061509.1, read on the forward strand.
TGGTGCTCAAAACGTTTTTGAAGATCGGCTTCCGGAGCGCACAGGATGGCACACTTGAACTTGAGAGTACCGAGTTTTCCGAGTCGCGTAAACATTCTTTACTTCATCGGTTTCGGTTTCGCGGGAGGGTCACCTAGCGGTGCATCAAGCACATATTGCAGGTTTCCACCATTGAGGAAGATCCTCACATGACGGAACCAGTCGGTGAAGTTGCTACCGTTGCTCTTAAGCTTTTCTTTCTCTAGGAACTGGTTAAAATTGATTGGGGACTGATACGTCTCCGACGTATCGATAATTTCTTATGTTCCATGCCACATTATTGATGATATCTACATGTTTTATGCACACTTTATGTCGTATTTATGCATTTTCCGGCACTAACCTATTAACGAGATGCCGAAGAGCCGATTGCTTGTTTTCTGCTGTTTTTGGTTTCAGAAATCCTACAAAGGAAATATTCTCGGAATTGGACGAAATCAACGCCCGGGGTCCTATTTTGCCACGAAGCTTCCGGAAGACCGAAGAGGAGACGAAGTGGGGCCACGAGGCGCCGCCACACTAGGGCGGCGCGGCCCGAGGACTGGCCGCGCGGCCCTGTGTGTGGGGCCCTCGTGGCGCCCCCGACCTGCCCTTCCGCCTACTTAAAGCCTCCGTCGCGAAACCCCCGATGCCGAGAGCCACGATACGGAAAACCTTGCGGAGACGCCGCCGCCGCCAATCCCATCTCGGGGGATTCGGGAGATCGCCTCCGGCACCACTGCCGGAGAGGGGAATCATCTCCCGGAGGACTCTTCACCGCCATGATCGCCTCCGGAGTGATGAGTGAGTAGTTCACCCCTGGACTATGGGTCCATAGCAGTAGCTAGATGGTCGTCTTCTCCTTATGTGCTTCATTGTTGGATCTTGTGAGCTGCCTAACATGATCAAGATCATCTATCTGTAATGCTATATGTTGTGTTTGTCGGGATCCGATGGATAGAGAATACTATGTTATGTTGATTATCAATCTATTACTTATGTGTTGTTTATGATCTTGCATGCTCTCCGTTATTAGTAGAGGCTCTGGCCAAGTTGTTACTCTTAACTCCAAGAGGGAGTATTTATGCTCGATAGTGGGTTCATGCCTCCATTAAATGCTAGGACGGTGATGAGAAAGTTCTAAGGTTGTGGATGTGTTGTTGCCACTAGGGATAAAACATTGATGCTATGTCCGAGGATGTAGTTATTGATTACATTACGCACCATACTTAATGCAATTGTCGTTGTTTGCAACTTAATGCTTGGAAGGGGTTCGGATGATAACTTTGAAGGTGGACTTTTTAGGCATAGATGCATGCTTGGATAGCGGTCTATGTACTTTGTCGTAATGCCCAATTAAATCTCACTAGTACTTATCATGATCATGTATGTGCATTGTCATGCCCTCTCTATTTGTCAATTGCCCGACTGTAATTTGTTCACCCAACATGCTATTTATCTTATGGGAGAGACACCTCTAGTGAGCTGTGGACCCCGGTCCTATTCTTTACATCTGAAATACAATCTACTTGCAATACTTGTTCTTTACTATTTTCTTCGCAAACAATCATCATCCACACTATACATCTAATCCTTTGTTACGGCAAGCCGGTGAGATTGACAACCTCATCTGTTTCGTTGGGGCAAAGTACTTTGGTTGTGTTGTGCGGGTTCCACGTTGGCGCCGGAATCCCTGGTGTTGCGCCGCACTACATCCCGCTGCCATCAACCTTCCACGTGCTTCTTGGCTCCTCCTGGTTCGATAAACCTTGGTTTCTTTCTGAGGGAAAACTTGCTACTGTGCGCATCACACCTTCCTCTTGGGGTTCCCAACGGACGTGTGTCAGCATCGCACGCGCATCAAGTACATATTTTCCACGGCGCCGCATTCTTGCGGAGAGATCAAGACACGGCTGCAAGGGAGTCTCCACAATCCAATCTCTTTACTTTGTTTTTGTCTTGCTTTATTTTATTTACTACTTTGTTTGCTGCATTATATCAAAACACAAAAAAATTAGTTGCTAGCTTTACTTTATTTCTTGTCTTGTTCTCTATATCAAAAACACAAAAAAATTAGTTACTTGCATTTACTTTATCTAGTTTGCTTTATTTACTACTTGCTAAAATGGGTACTCCTGAAAATACTAAGTTGTGTGACTTCACAACCACAAATAATAATGATTTCTTATGCACACCTATTGCTCCACACTGCTACTACAGCGAGAATTCTTTGAAATTAAACCTGCTTTACTTGAATCTTGTTATGAGAGAGCAATTTTACAGGTGTTAGTTACGATGATGCTGCTGCCCATCTTAATAATTTTGTTGAATTATGTGAAATGCAAAAGTATAAGGATGTAGATGGTGACATTATAAAATTAAAATTGTTTCCTTTCTCATTAAGAGGAAGAGCTAAAGATTGGTTGCTATCTCTGCCTAGAAATAGTATTGATTCATGGACTAAATGTAAGGATGCTTTTATTGGTAGATATTATCCTCCTGCTAAAATTATATCTTTGAGGAGTAGCATAATGAATTTTAAACAATTAGATAATGAACATGTTGCTCAAGCATGGGAGAGAATGAAATCTTTGGTAAAGAATTGCCCAACCCATGGACTGACTACTTGGATGATCATCCAAACCTTCTATGCAGGATTGAATTTTTCTTCGCGGAACCTATTGGATTCAGCTGCTGGAGGTACCTTTATGTCCATCACTCTTGGTGAAGCAACAAAGCTTCTTGATAATATGATGATTAATTACTCTGAATGGCACACGGAAAGAGCTCCACAAGGTAAGAAGGTAAATTCGTCGAAGAAACCTCTTCCTTGAGTGATAAGATTGATGCTATTATGTCTATGCTTGTGAATGATAGGACTAATGTTGATCCTAATAATGTTCCATTAGCTTCATTGGTTGCTCAAGAAGAACATGTTGATGTAAACTTCATTAAAAATAATAATTTCAACAACAATGCTTATCGGAACAATTCTAGTAATAACTATAGGCCATATCCTTATAATAATGGTAATGGTTATGGTAATTCTTATGGGAATTCTTACAACAATAATAGGAATACACCCCCTGGACTTGAAGCTATGCTTAAAGAATTTATTAGTACACAAACTGCTTTTAACAAATACGTTGAGGAAAAGCTCGATAAAATTGATATTCTTGCTTCTAAGGTTGATAGTCTTGCCTACGATGTTGATCTTTTGAAATTGAAAGTTATGCCTAATAAGGATATTGAAAATAAAATTGTTACTACAGCAAATGCCATCCAAGTTAGAATTAATGAGAATATAAGATTGATGGCTGAATTGCATGCTAGGTGGGATAGAGAAGAAAATGAAAAACTAGCTAAAGAGAATAATGTAGCTAAAGTTTGGACTATTACCACCACTAGTAATGTTAATGATTCACATGTTGCTGCACCTCCTACTATCAATGGTAAAATAATTGGTGTTGGCAATGTTTCTACTTCTAATGCAAAGCGTGCAAAACTACTGAAGCTGCTAAAGCTGCTGAGCTGCCTGTGATAAAACTGCTGAAATTTTTTCCAACATTGGGGATGATGATCCCATTGCTGTAGATCATAATGGTTTAGATTTTGATGATTGCCACATCTCTGAAGTTATAAAGTTCTTACAAAAACTTGCTAAAAGTCCTAATGCTAGTGCTATAAATTTGGCCTTTACAAAACATATTACAAATGCTCTCATAAAAGCTAGAGAAGAGAAACTAAAACTTGAAACTTCTATTCCTAGAAAGTTAGAAGATGGTTGGGAGCCCATCATTAAGATGAAGGTCAATGACTTTGATTGTAATGCTTTATGTGATCTTGGTGCAAGTATTTCTGTTATGCCTAAGAAAATTTATGATATGCTTGACTTGCCACCATTGAAAAACTGTTATTTGGATGTTAATCTTGTTGATAATGCTACAAAGAAACCTTTGGGGAGAGTTGATAATGTTCGCATTACCGTTAACAATAACCTTGTCCCCGTTGATTTTGTTGTCTTGGATATTGAATGCAATGCATCTTGCCCCATTATATTGGGAAGACCTTTTCTTCGAACTGTTGGTGCTATCATTGATATGAAGGAAGGTAATATTAAATATCAATTTCCTCTCAAGAAAGGTATGGAACACTTCCCTAGAAAGAGAATGAAGTTACCTTATGATTCTATTATTAGAACAAATTATGATGTCGATGCTTCATCTCTTGATAACACTTGATATCACACTTTTACGCGCCTAGCTGAAAGGCGTTAAAGAAAGCGCTTATGGGAGACAACCCATGTTTTTACTACAGTACTTTTATTTTATATTTGAGTCTTGGAAGTTGTTTACTACTGTAGCAACCTCTCCTTATCTTAGTTTTGTGCATTGTTGTGCCAAGTAAAGTCTTTGATAGTAAGGTTCATACTAGATTTGGATTACTACGCAGAAACAGATTTCTTTGCTGTCACGAATCTGGGCCTAATTCTCTGTAGGTAACTCAGAAAATTATGCCAATTTACGTGCGTGATCCTCAGATATGTACGCAACTTTCATTCAATTTGGGCATTTTCATTTGAGCAAGTCTGGTGCCACTTTAAAATTCATCTTTATGAACTGTTCTGTTTTGACAGATTCTGCCTTTTATTTCGCATTGCCTCTTTTGCTATGTTGGATGAATTTCTTTGATCCATTAATGTCCAGTAGCTTTATGCAATGTCCAGAAGTGTTAAGAATGATTATGTCACCTCTGAACATGTAAATTTTTATTGTGCACTAACCCTCTAATGAGTTGTTTCGAGTTTGGTGTGGAGGAAGTTTTCAAGGATCAAGAGAGGGAAATGATGCAATATGATCAAGGAGAGTGAAAGCTCTAAGCTTGGGGATGCCCGGTGGTTCACCCCTGCATATTTTAAGAAGACTCAAGCGTCTAAGCTTGGGGATGCCCAAGGCATCCCCTTCTTCATCGACAACATTATCAGGTTCCTCCACTGAAACTATATTTTTATTCCATCACATCTTATGTGCTTTGCTTGGAGCGTCGGTTTGTTTTAGTTTTGTTTTGTTTGAATAAAATGGATCCTAGCATTCATTGTGTGGGAGAGAGACACGCTCCGCTGTTGCATATGGACAAATATGTCCTTAGGCTTTACTCATAGTATTCATGGCGAAGGTTGAATCTTCTTCGTTAAATTGTTATATGGTTGGAATCGGGAAATGCTACATGTAGTAATTCTAAAATGTCTTGAATAATTTGATACTTGGCAATTGTTGTGCTCATGTTTAAGCTCTTGCATCATATACTTTGCACCTATTAATGAAGAAATACATAGAGCTTGCTAAAATTTGGTTTGCATATTTGGTCTCTCTAAAGTCTAGATAATTTCTAGTATTGAGTTTTGAACAACAAGGAAGACGGTGTAGAGTCTTATAATGTTTACAATATGTCTTTTATGTGAGTTTTGCTGCACCGGTTCATCCTTGTGTTTGTTTCAAATAACCTTGCTAGCCTAAACCTTGTATCGAGAGGGAATACTTCTCATGCATCCAAAATCCTTGAGCCAACCACTATGCCATTTGTGTCCACCATACCTACCTACTACATGGTATTTCTCACGCCATTCCAAAGTAAATTGCTTGAGTGCTACCTTTAAATTTCCATCATTCGCCTTTGCAATATATAGCTCATGGGACAAAATAGCCTTAAAAACTATTGTGGTATTGAATATGTACTTATGCACTTTATCTCTTATTAAGTTGCTTGTTGTGCGATAACCATGCTCTGGGGACGCCATCAACTACTCTTTGTTGAATATCATGTGAGTTGCTATGCATGTTCGTCTTGTACTGAAGTAAGGGAGATTTACCACTCATTTAATGGTTAGAGCATGCATATTGTTAGAGAAGAACATTGGGCCGCTAACTAAAGCCATGATTCATGGTGGAAGTTTCGGTTTTGGACATACATCCTCAATCTCATATGAGAATATTAATTGTTGTTACATGCTTATGCATTAAAGAGGAGTCCATTATCATGTTGTCTATGTTGTCCGGTATGGGTGTCTAAGTTGAGAATGATCAAGCGAGAAATCCAATGCGAGCTTTCTCCTTAGACCACTATGCCAGGCGGCATAGAGGTACCCGTTTGTGACACTTGGTTGAAACATGTGTTATGCAATGATAATCCGTGTTA
>NC_061509.1:54322293-54344277 GCF_022539505.1 Lolium rigidum
CTCACACATGGATGGGGGAAACATGGCTGGTCGATGGAGAGGCGTTGGCGGTGATGGCGGTGATGATCTCCTCCAATTCCCCGTCCCGGCGGAGTGCCGTAACGGAGACTTCGGCTCCCGCGACGGAGTTTCCGCGATGTGGCGGCTCTCCGGAGGGTTTTCGGCGATTTCGACTTCTCCCCGTGCGTTTTTAGGTCGAACCCGATAAGTAGTCCGAAGGGGGCGTCGGAGGCCGGCCGAGGGGGCCACACCATAGGGCCGCGCGGCCCCCCTAGGCCGCGCCGCCTTATGGTGTGGGGCCCCGGGCCTCCACCTCTCTTGCCCTTTCCGGCTCCGTCAGCATTCTGGTAAAATAGGGCCTTCCGCATAAATTCCGAGGATTTTCCCGAAAGTTGGATTTCTGCACAAAAACGAGACACTGTAGCAGTGTCTCGCTGAAAACAGCGTTAGTCCGTGTTAGTTGTATCCAAAATACACAAATTAGAGGCAAAACAATAGCAAAAGTGTTCGGGAAAGTAGATACGTTTTGGACGTATCAACAAGCAACTTATAAGAATTAAGACACATAACTACATATTCATCACCACAGTAGTTTTTAAGCTATTTGTCCATGAGCTATATATTGCAAAGATAAAGGAATGAAATTTTAAAGGTAGCACTCAAGTAATTTACTTTGGAATGGCAGAAAAATAGCACATAGTAGGTAGATATGGTGGACACAAATGGCATGGAGTTTGGCTCAAGGTGTTTGGATGCACGAGAAGCATTTCCTCTCAGTACAAGGTTTGGGCTAGCAAGGTTGTTTGAAGCAAACACAAGTATGAACAGGTACAACAAAACTCACACAAGAACATATTGCAAGCATTATAAGGCTCTACACTGTCTTCCTTGTTGTTCAAACACTTTACCCGAAAATATCTAGACTTAGAGAGAACAATCATGCAAACCAAATTAAACAAGCTCTACAGTAATTCTTCATTAATAGATTAAACTACATGATGCAAGAGCTTAAACATGATCTATGAGATCTCAAACAATTGCCAAATTTACCAAACCATATGCAGCATTTTCCAATTCCAACCAAATAGCAATCTAACGAAGCAATTAGACTTCGCCATGAACATTAAAGCACAATTAAGAACACAAGTGTTCCATATGAAAAAGCGGAGCGTAATATCTCCAATATAAGAATGGCGGGATCCAACTTTATTCAAAACAAAACAAAAATAAAAAACAAACCGACGCTCCAAGTAAAGAACATAAGAATGTGACGGAATAAAAATATAGTTTCACTAGAAGTGACCTGATAATGTTGTCGATGAAGAAGGGGATGCCTTGGGCATCCCCAAGCTTAGATGCTTGAGTCTTCTTAAAATATGCAGGGATGAACCACCGGGGCATCCCCAAGCTTAGACCTTTCACTCTTCTTGATCATAGTATATCATCCTCTTCTCTTGACCCTTGAAAACTTCCTTCACACAAACTTCAAGCAAACTCATTAGAGGGTTAGTGCATAACCAAAAATTCACATATTCAGAGGTGACACAATCATTCTTAACACTTCTGGACATTGCACAAAGCTTCTGAAAGTTAATAGAACAAATAAACTCATTCAACATAGCAAAAGCGGCAATGCGAAATAAAAGACAGAATCTGTCAAAAACATAACAGTCCGTAAAGATGCATCTAAAGGGCACTTAACTTGCTCAAATGGAAAAACTCAAAACTAATGAAAGTTGAGTACATATCTGAGGATCATGCCCGTAAATTTGCAGATTTTTTCGATTTTTTTACAGAGACTTCTGCGAGAATTCGTGACAGACAGCAATGCTGTTTCTGCGCAGCGATCCCAAATATAGCATCAACTTTAGCATAAAAACTTTACTTGGCACAAAAACATGATAAGGAGATGTTGCTACAGTAGTAAACAACTTCCAAGACTCAACAATACAGTAAATAAAACTTGGGTTATCTCCCAAGAAGTGCTTTTCTTTAACGCCTTTCAGCTAGGCGCAGAAAGTGCAAATCAAGTAACATCAAGAGAAGAAGCATCAACATTATTATTTTTCTTGCAAACACAACTTGTTGCAGAGGGTACTTTAGGTGCTCCATTATCTAAATTTTCTATGGTGGTGCTAGGGGTTTTAGCAATTTTAGGCCTATATCTTTTGTTTAGGCACCTTAGAGGCATACATGAATTTTTGCTCTTTACCCACATAAGCTTTCTCCTTATACTTGAGAGAAGAAAAGGTTGAACCCAAGGTTCCCATAGCTTTTTCAAGTTCATCAATCCTATTGGTTTGATTATCCTGGACAACACAAGTTCCTAGGACACTAATTCTTTCATCAATTCCTCCTAAGGATTTATCAAGTTCATTAGTTTTATCAAGTAGCATTCCCAATTTAGTTTCAACACTTGGAAATTTTTTCTCTATGGTTTCCAATTTTTTCATAACATCCTGAAGAGAGATTTCAATTTTAACTTCATTAACAGGTGGTATTCCAACTAGACTCTCAATGATGCAGCTAGCTTCTAAAGCAGGAGTACCTAGGAAATTACCTCCCGAAAGAGTATCAAGAACATACATATTCCAACTAGATAAACCAACATAAAAGTTCCTAAGAAGGATAGTAGTGAAGTGTTTCTTAATGCACCTATGATGAGCATTACTAATTCTGTACCAAGCATCTTTAAAACTTTCTCCACCTTGTTGCTTAAAAGAACGAACTTCAACTTCAGGATTACTCATTCTAGCAGCAATAAGGTAAATTAGGCAAATAAAGTAAAGACAAGTAACTAGTTTTTGTGAGTTTTTGATATAGAGAACAAGACAGTAAATAAAGTAAAGCTAGCAACTAATTTTTTTGTGTTTTGTTTAAGTGCAGCAAACAAAGTAGTAAATAAAATTAAGCAAGACAAAAACAAAGTAAAGAGATTGGAAGTGGAGACTCCCCTTGCAGCGTGTCTTGATCTCCCCAGCAACGGCGCCAGAAAAAATACCTTGATGCGCGTAGATGTACACGTCCGTTGGGAACCCCAAGAGGAAGGTGTGATGCGCACAGCAGCAAGTTTTCCCTCAGAAAGAAACCAAGGTTATCGAACCAGTAGGAGCCAAGAAGCACGTGAAGGTTGTTGGTGGAGGAATGTAGTGCGGCGCAACACCGATGAAACCGGCGCCAACGTGGAACCTGCACAACACAATCAAAGTACTTTGCCCCAACGTAACAGTGATGTTGTCAATCTCACCGGCTTGCTGAAAACAAAGGATTAAGCGTATCGAGTCGAAGATGGTGTTTTTTGCAAAGAACAGTAAAAGCAATGATTGCAGTAGAATGTATTCAGATGTAAAAGAATGGACCGGGGTCCACAGTTCACTAGAGGTGTCTCTCCAATAAGATAACTAGCATGCTGGGTGAACAAATTACAGGCGAGCAATTGACAAATAAAGATTCAATACATATCAACGATGATTACTATGTGATTTAATCAGGGCATTACGACAAAGTACATAGACCGCTATCCAGTATGCATCTATGCCTAAATAATCCACCTTCAGGTTATCATCCGAACCCCTTCCGGTATTAAGTTGTAAACAACAGATAATTGCATTAAGTATGATGCGTAATGTAATCAACACAAATATCCTTAGACAAAGCATCAATGTTTTATCCCTAGTAGCAACAAGCACATCCACAACCTTAGAACTTTCTCGTCACTCGTCCCGCATTAAATGGAGGCATGAACCCACTATCGAGCATAATTACTCCCTCTTGGAGTTACAAGTATCAACTTGGCCGGAGCCTCTACTAGCAACGGAGAGCATGCAAGAACATAAACAACACATATATGATAGATTGATAATCAACTTAACATAGTATTCTCTATTCATCGGATCTCGCCAAACACAACATGTAGCATTACAAATAGATGATCTTGATCATGTTAGGCAGCTCACAAGATCTATAACAATGAAAGCACAAGCGGGGAAGACAACCATCTAGCTACTGCTATGGACCCATAGTCCAAGGATGAACTACTCACGCATCAATCCGGAGGCGGGCATGATGATGTAGAGCCCCTCCGGTGATGATTCCCCTCTCCGGCAGGGTGCCGGAGGCGATCTCCCGAATCCCCCGAGATGGGATTCGCGACGGCGGCGTCTCTGGAAGGTTTTCCGTATCGTGGCTCTCGGTACAGGGGGTTTCGCGACGGAGGCTTTAAGTAGGCGGAAGGGTAGGTCAAGTGGCGGCACGAGGGCCCCACACACCAGGGCCGCGCGGCCAGGACCCAGGCCGCGCCGCCCTGTTGTGTTGGCGCCTCGTGGCCCCACTTCGTACCTCCCTCGGTCTTCTGGAAGCTTCGTGTAAAAATAGGCCCCTGGGCGTTGATTTCGTCCACTCCGAGAATATTTCCTTACTAGGATTTCGAAACCAAAAACAACGAAAACAAGAATCGGCACTTCGGCATCTTGTTAATAGGTTAGTGCCGGAAAATGTATAATAATGTTGTAAAGTATGTATAAAACATTCAAGTATTGTAATAAAAGTAGCATGGACCATAAGAAATTATAGATACATTTGCGACGTATCAAGCGGCTGCCGCCGACGCTGTAGTACGAGTGAAACCTAGCGCGAAAACTTCTGGCGGGCCTTCCTCTCCTGGGAGCGGGAATTCCAGTCCGACGAGGCCGTCCCAGACAGTGAGGACGAGGAGGAAGACGTGGACAAGGATGACGAGGAGGAGATGGATGATACGTCTCAAACGTATCTATAATTTCTGATGTTCCATGCTTGTTTTATGACAATACCTACATGTTTTGTTCACACTTTATATCGTTTTGATGCATTTTCCGGAACTAACCTATTGACGAGATGCCGAAGTGCCGCTCTCGTTTTCTCGCTATTTTTGGTTTCGAAATCCTAGTAAGGAAATATTCTCGGAATCGGACGAAATCAACGCCCAGTACCCTATTTTCACCGGAAGCTTCCAGAACACCCGAGAGGGACCAGAGGGGGGCCACAGGGGCCCCACACACTAAGGCGGCGCGGCCAGAGGGGGGGCGCCGGCCTGGTGTGTGGTCCCCCCGTAGCCCTTCCGACTCCGCCTCTTCGCCTATAAGAAGCCCCCTGACCTAAAACCTCGATACGAATAAGCCACGGTACGAGAAAAGTTCCAGAGCCGCCGCCATCCCGAAGCCAAGATCTGGGGGACAGGAGTCTCTCGTTCCGCACGCCGCCGGGACGGGGAAGTGCCCCCGAAGGCTTCTCCATCGACACCGCTGCCATCTTCACCGCCATCTTCATCACCGCTCGCCGCTCCCATGAGGAGGGAGTAGTTCTCCATCGAGGCTCCGGGCTGTACCGTAGCTATGTTGTTAATCTCTCTCCTATGTACTTCAATACAATGATCTCATGAGCTGCCTTACATGATTGAGATTCATATGAGCTTTGTATCGCTACTAGTTTATGTGCTACTCATGTGATGTTATTAAAGTAGTCTATTCCTCCTGCATGGTGTAACGGTGACAGTGTGTGCATCGTGTAGTTCTTGTCGTAGATTATGATCATAATCTCTTGTAGGTTATGGAGTTGATTATCGCTATGATAGTATTGATGTGATTTATGCCTCCTTCATAGTGTGATGGTGACAGTGTGCATGCTATGTTAGTACTTGGTCTATTTTGCAAAGATCTATTATACTCTAAGGTTACTTAAACATGAATATCGAATGTTGTGGCGCTTGTTAACTCCGGCATTGAGGGTTCGTGTAATCCTACACAATTAGTGGTGTTCATTATAAAACAAGAGTATATGTAGCACAAAGGAAGAGAACTTATTTATTATGTGATCAATGTTGAGAGTGTCCACTAGTGAAAGTATGATCCCTAGGCCTTGTTTCCACCACAAAGAATTGCTTCCCACGCCAGCAAGCTATTTTCTGGCGCCGCTTGTTTATCGTTTTACCGCATCTTTACTTTCTCGCAATATTACCACCATCTATACCACCCGTGTTTTACTATCTCTTCGCCGAACTAGTGCACCTATACATCCGACAAGTGTATTAGGTGTGTTGGGGACACAAGAGACTTCTTGCTTTGTGGTTGCATGGTTGCTTGAGAGGGATATCTTTGACCTCTTCCTCCCCGAGTTCGATAAACCTTGGGTGATCCACTTAAGGGAAAACTTGCCGCCGTTCTACAAACCTCTCGCTCTTGGAGGCCCAACACTGTCTACAAGAATAGAAGCACCCGTAGACATCAAGCTATTTTCCGGCGCCGTTGCCGGGAGGAAAGGTAAAAGGTACTCACACTCCGGATCTCGGCTACTAAGCTATTTTCCGGCGCCGTTGTAAGTACTCGAAGCTATTTCCTTTAGATCCTGCAATTGCATCTTTTGGTTTCTTGTTTACACTAGTTAGGCATAATGGAAAGTAACAATGAGCTTATTATTTTATTTTCTGAGTTAAGACATGGATTGTTTGATGCGAAAATTAAAAAACCTGTGGAATCTTATTGGCATGCTAGTAGCGATGATATTAGTATGAACGCTTTGAACACCATTGTTGTTAATGATATGGAAAATTCTAAGCTTGGGGAAGCTGGTTTTGATGAGCATGATATTTTTAGTCCCCCAAGCATTGAGGAGAAAATTTTCTTTGATGATACTTTGCCTCCTATTTATGATGATTATAATGATAGTGGTCTTTTGGTGCCGCCTACTATGGAGAGTAAATTTTATTATGATTATACTATGCCTCCTACACTTGATGAGAATAATAATGATAGCTACTTTGTTGAATTTGCTCCCACTACAACTAATAAAATTGATTATGCTTATGTGGAGAGTAATTATTTTATGCATGTGGCTCATGACAAAAATGTTTTATGTGATAATTATATTGTTGAGTTTGTTCATGATGCTACTGAAAGTTATTATGAGAGAGGGAAATATGGTTATATGCATCTTAATAATATTAAGTTTCCCCTCTTTATGTTGAGAATCTTGAAATTGCGCTTATGTTGCCTTCCTATGCTTGTCACTTTGTTCTTTATGAATTTATTTGTGTACAAGATTCCTTTTCATAGGAAGTGGGTTAGGCTTAAATGTGTTTTGAATTTGCTTCTTGATGCTCTCTTTTGCTTCAACTCTTATTTCTTGCGAGTGCATCATTAAAACTGCTGAGCCCATCTTAATGGCTATAAAGAAAGAACTTCTTGGGAGATAACCCATGTGTTTAATTTACTACAGAAATTTTTGTTTTGTTGAGTCTTGGAAGTTGTTTACTACTGTCGCAACCTCTCCTTATCATGTTTTTGTGCCAAGTAAAGTCTCTATGGTAAAGTTGATGCTAGATTTGGATTGCTGCGCGTAAACAGCATTGCCGTCTCGTCACGAATTTGAGCAGAAGTCTCTGTAAAAAAATCAAAAAAATCTGAAAATTTACATGTGTGATCCTCAGATATGTACGCAACTTTCATTAGTTTTGAGTTTTTCCGTTTGAGCAAGTTAAGTGCCCCTTCCAGGTTCGTCTTTACGGACCGTTCGTTTTTGACAGATTCTGCCTTTTATTTCGCATTGCCGCTTTTGTTGAGTTGAATGAGTTTCTTTGTTCTATTAACTTTCAGAAGTTTTGTGCAATGTCCAGAAGTGTTAAGAATGATTGTGTCACCTCTGAACATGTGAATTTTGATTATGCACTAACCCTCTAATGAGTTTGCTTGAAGTTTGGTGTGGAGGAAGTTTTCAAGGGTCAAGAGAGGAGGATGATATATGATCAAGAAGAGTGAAAAGCCTAAGCTTGGGGATGCCCCCGTGGTTCATCCCTGCATATTTCAAGAATACTCAAGCGTCTAAGCTTGGGGATGCCCAAGGCATCCCCTTCTTCATCAACTTATCAGGTTTCTTCTATTGAAACTATATTTTTATTCAGTCACATCTTATGTACTTTACTTGGAGCGTCTGTGTGCTTTTATTTTTAGTTTTGTTATTTTCATTCTCTGAATAAGTTCATCCTTGTGTGGGAGAGAGACACGCTCCGCTGGTTCATATGAACACATGTGTTCTTAGCTTTTAATGTTCATGGCGAAGGTTGAAACTCGCTTCGTTAATTGTTATATGGTTGGAAACGGGAAATGCTACATGTAGTAATTGGTAGAATGTCTTGAATAATTTGATACTTGGCAATTGTTGTGCTCATGTTTAAGCTCTTGCATCATATACTTTGCACCCATTAATGAAGAAATACATAGAACTTGCTAAAATTTGGTTTGCATATTTGGTCTCTCTAAAGTCTAGATAATTTCTAGTATTGAGTTTTGAACAACAAGGAAGGCGGTGTAGAGTCTTATAATGTTTACAATATGTCTTTTATGTGAGTTTTGCTGCACCGGTTCATCCTTGTGTTTGTTTCAAATAACCTTCTAGCCTAAGCCTTGTACTGAGAGGAAATGCTTCTCGTGCATCCAAACACCTTGAGCCAAAACCCATGCCATTTGTGTCCATCATATCTACCTACTATGTGGTATTTCCTGCCATTCCAAGTAAATACTTCATGTGCTACCTTTAAACAATTCAAAATTTACTATCTCTTATTTGTGTCAATGTTTTATAGCTCATGAGGAAGTATGTGGTGTTTTATCTTTCGATCTTGTCATTTACTTCTGACAGACTTTCATAATGGACTAGTGGCTTCATCCGCTTATCCAATAATTTTGCAAAAAGAGCTGGCAACGGGGTTCCCAGTCCCAATTAATTAACTTGCATTAATAATTCTCTTCACATGTTTTGCTCTGATCTATCAGTAAGCAACTTAAATTTCCAAATAGACACTCCTCCATGGTATGTGATTGTTGGACGGCACCCGAAGGATTCGGTTAGCCATGGCTTGTGTAAGCAAAAGGTTGAGGGGAGTGTCATCTAATAAATAAAACTAAAGTACATGTGTAAACAAAAGAGAAGATGGATGATCTACCTTGCTGGTAGAGATAACGTCCTTCATGGGAGCCGCTCTTGAAAGTCTGGTTGGCGAGGTACTTAGAGTACCCATTACCATTCGTTGACAACAACAAACACCTCTCAAAATGTTACTTTTATGCTCTCTATATGATTTCAAAACTTGAAAAGCTCTAGCACATGATTTAATCCCTGCTTCCCTCTGCAAAGGGCCTATCTTTTACTTTATTTTTGAGTCAGTTTACCTATTTCCTTCCATCTTAGAAGCAAACATTTGTGTCAACTGTGCATTGATTCTTACAAACTTGCTTATTTGCATTCATCATATTACTCTATGCTGACAATTATCCATGAGATATGTATGTTGAAAGTTGAAAACAACTGCTGAAATTTATATCTTCCTTTGTGTTGCTTCGATGCCTTTACTTTGAATTTATTGCTTTATGAGTTAACTCTTATGCAAGACTTATTGATGCTTGTCTTGAAAGTACTATTCATGAAAAGTTTTGCTATATGTCATCTATTTGTCAAACTATAGATATTGCTTTAAATCACTCCATTCATGTCATATGCTTTACAATAATGTTGATCAAGATTATGATGGTAGCATGTCACCTCAGAAATTATTCTTGTTATCGTTTACCTACTCGAGGACGAGTAGGAACTAAGCTTGGGGATGCTGATACGTCTCAAACGTATCTATAATTTCTGATGTTCCATGCTTGTTTTATGACAATACCTACATGTTTTGTTCACACTTTATATCGTTTTGATGCATTTTCCGAACTAACCTATTGACGAAATGCCGAAGTGCCGCTCTCGTTTTCTGTCGTTTTTGGTTTCGTAAATCCTAGTAAGGAAATATTCTCGGAATCGGACGAAATCAACGCCCAGTACCCTATTTTCACCGGAAGCTTCCAGAACACCCGAGAGGGACCAGAGGGGGGCCACAGGGGCCCCACACACTAAGGCGGCGCGGCCAGAGGGGGGGGCGCGCCGGCCTAGTGTGTGGTTGATGTCTACGGGTGCTTCTATTCTTGTAGACAGTGTTGGGTCTCCAAGAGCAGAGGTTTGTAGAACAACAACAAGTTTCCCTCAAGTGGATCACCCAAGGTTTATCGAACTCAGGGAGGAAGAGGTCAAAGATATCCCTCTCAAGCAACCCTGCAACCACAAAGCAAGAAGTCTCTTGTGTCCCCAACACACCTAATAGGTGCACTAGTTCGGCGAAGAGATAGTGAAATACAAGTGGTATGAATGAATATGAGCAAGTAGTACGGCGCCAGTAAAATAGCTTGCTCGGCGTGCAGTTGATGGTAGTAATATTGCAGGAAGTAAACATGCAAGTAGTAACGCAAGCAGTAGTAATTCAAGAAAACAAGAACAAGCAATGATAGCAGTATTTAGGAACAAGGCCTAGGGATTAGACTTTCACTAGTGGACACTCTCAACATTGATCACATAACGTAATAGATAAATGCATACTCTACACTCTCTTGTTGGATGATGAACACATTGCGTAGGATTACACGAACCCTCAATGCCGGAGTTAACAAGCTCCACCATTCAATGTTCATATTTAAATAACCTTAGAGTGCTTGAAAGATCGACACGACTAAACCAAGTACTAACATAGCATGCACACTGTCACCTTCACACCATGTAGGAGGAATAGATCACATCAATACCATCATAGCAATAATTAACTTCATAATCTACAAGAGATCATAATCATAGCCTACGCCAAGTACTAACACGGATGCACACACTGGTCACCATTACACCGTGCAGGAGGAATAAAACTACTTTAATAACATCACTAGAGTAGCACATAGATAAATTGTGATACAAAACATATTGCAATCATAAAGAGATATAAATAAGCACTTCACTACGCCATTCATAACAGTTGAATAAGTATTCTCGTGAAATATAGCCTAAGAGACCCACACGGTGCACACATTGTCACCTTTACACACGTGGGACAAGGAGTCTCCGGAGATCACATAAGTAAAACTCACTTGACTAGCATAATGACATCTAGATTACAAGCATCATCATATGAATCTCAATCATGTAAGGCAGCTCATGAGATTATTGTATTGAAGTACATAGGAGAGAGATGAACCACATAGCTACCGAGTACAGCCCCGAGCCTCGATGGAGAACTACTCCCTCCTCATGGGAGCAAGCAGCGGTGATGAAGATGGCGGTGGAGATGGCAGCGGTGTCGATGGAGGAGCCTTCCGGGGCACTTCCCCGTCCCGGCGGCGTGCCGGAACAGAGACTCCTGTCCCCCAGATCTTGGCTTCGCGATGGCGGCGGCTCTGGAAGGTTTCGCGTACCGTGGCTTTCGGTACTGGGGGTTTCGCGACGGAGGCTATTTGTAGGCGAAAGGGCAGCCTCGGAGGGGGTCTGGTGGGTCCAGACACTAGGGCGGCGCGGCCAGGGCTTGGGCCGCGCCGCCACCATGTGTGGGCCCCACGTGGCCCCTCTCTGGCGGCTCTCGGGTGTTCTGGATGCTTCCGGGCAAAATAGGAACCTGGGCGTTGATTTCGTCCAATTCCGAGAATATTTCCTTACTAGGATTTCTGAAACCAAAAACAGCAGAAAACAAAGAATCGGCTCTTCGGCATCTTGTTAATAGGTTAGTTCCAGAAAATGCGTAAATACGACATATAATGTGCATAAAACATGTAGGTATCATCAATAATGTGGCATGGAACATAAGAAATTATAGATACGTTGGAGACGTATCAGTGGTCCCCCCGTAGCCCTTCCGACTCCGCCTCTTCGCCTATAAGAAGCCCCCTGACGTAAAACCTCGATACGAATAAGCCACGGTACGAGAAAAGTTCCAGAGCCGCCGCCATCGTGAAGCCAAGATCTGGGGGACAGGAGTCTCTGTTCCGGCACGCCGCCGGACGGGGAAGTGCCCCCGAAGGCTTCTCCATCGACACCGCTGCCATCTTCACCGCCATCTTCATCACCGCCGCTCGCTCCCATGAGGAGGGAGTAGTTCTCCATCGAGGCTCGGGGCTGTACCGGTAGCTATGTGGTTAATCTCTCTCCTATGTACTTCAATACAATGATCTCATGAGCTGCCTTACATGATTGAGATTCATATGAGCTTTGTATCGCTACTAGTTTATGTGCTACTCATGTGATGTTATTAAAGTAGTCTATTCCTCCCCGCATGGTGTAACGGTGACAAGTGTGTGCATCGTGTAGTTCTTGTCGTAGATTATGATCATAATCTCTTGTAGGTTATGGAGTTGATTATCGCTATGATAGTATTGATGTGATTTATGCCTCCTTCATAGTGTGATGGTGACAGTGTGCATGTTATGTTAGTACTTGGTCTATTTTGCAAAGATCTATTATACTCTAAGGTTACTTAAACATGAATATCGAATGTTGTGGCGCTTGTTAACTCCGACATTGAGGGTTCGTGTAATCCTACACAATTAGTGGTGTTCATTATCAAATAAGAGTATATGTAGCACAAAGGAAGAGAACTTATTTATTATGTGATCAATGTTGAGAGTGTCCACTAGTGAAAGTATGATCCCTAGGCCTTGTTTCCACCACAAAGAATTGCTTCCCACGCCAAGCAAGCTATTTTCTCGGCGCCGCTTGTTTATCGTTTTACCGCATCTTTACTTTCTCGCAATATTACCACCATCTATACCACCTCGTGTTTTACTATCTCTTCGCCGAACTAGTGCACCTATACATCCGACAAGTGTATTAGGTGTGTTGGGGACACAAGAGACTTCTTGCTTTGTGGTTGCAGTGGTTGCTTAAGAGGGATATCTTTGACCTCTTCCTCCCTGAGTTCGATAAACCTTGGGTGATCCACTTAAGGGAAAACTTGCTGCTGTTCTACAAACCTCTGCTCTTGGAGGCCCAACACTGTCTACAAGAATAGAAGCACCCGTAGACATCAATGGAGGACGTGGCGCCTCCCGCCACTGTCAAGCTAGAGGCGCTCGTCCCCGACGAGTATGACGAGGAAGCGGCCACGACCGCCGCCTTGGAGCACTCCAGGGCCTACGAGGAGGCCAAGCGGTCCTGGCCCGGGCTGGAGGACGTCGTCCAGCTCATGACAATGGTGGCGGAGCACATAGCCTCGCTGCCACCACCACTGCCACTGCACGCGCCACCGCAAGCCGCGTGGAACGGTCAGATGGTGCGGCCCCTCCGCACTACGCTCCGCCAGCGACTCCGCTACATCACGCGCATCCACCTCCACAATACGTGTCGTAGCCACCGGTAGTCCCTGCTTTGGCGCAACAACTACGGGCGCTTCCGCCCTTCGTCGACCTTGTCTCCGACGACGAAGAAGATGGCGCCGTTCGAAACTAGGTTTTTCTTTTTTCTATGTAAATTATGTTGGAATGAATTAAATTTCTACCAAATTTTTGAGTGCTTTTCAAAAAAAAATTACTACAGTGAGTGGGCGAAATGGCCAAAACGCCAAACCGGACGGAATGGATCGCACCGCTCAGTGGTGGAGCCAGGAGTTGAAATATGTGTTGTCATTTTAAATATGTGACGTTAAATACATGTATTTTTATTATTTTAGACTTTTTTTACATGATCTATGCTTGTATATGCGACGGGCAATAAGTGAAGTGTGACGGTGGCGCTATGCACTTTTTGTTGGATGAGTTGGTTTTGTTTGTTGGCAAAAGTGACACATTTTTACCACGTTTGCTGCAACTAAATGGGAATTTTTACGTCCTACGGAGTACATTGGTATGTTTAAATTTTTTCAAGAAAAATCACAAGTTTTATGCACCACGGGAAAAATGTCACGAACGGATGTGACAAACACACAAATAAATGTTGCACAGAGATTTTTTGTTGTGATGATCGGACGCCTCATGTTCATTTTCTGAAACGGTGAAAAGGGTGGCTGATTTAGCCCAAAATCAGCTGCTGCTTTCTGGTTACCAGGAAATGAAAAAAAAAATTAATGGTAGTGGCAACGAGCACTACCCCTATAAAGCACGGAGACGGAGGAGCGCAGCGCACCAGTTCCACCCAAACGCCTTGACCTTTGCTCTCTGCCCGTCTCCGGCTCGCCGACGCCCAAGAACCCATCTTTCCTCTCCTTCCCGCCGCCTCCATCTCCACAGCGCCACCATGAAGCGCATCTTCAGACGGTTCTCCCTCGTCGCCGCGGCAGACTCCTCCTCCACCGCCTCAGCCGTGGCGGCCTACCGCCAGCTCGGGGCGCCGAAGCAGGCGCCTCCCTCCGGCCGCGCGCGGGTGCCGCAGGGGCACGTGCCCGTTTGCGTCGGCGAGGAGGGCGGGCCCGTGGAGCGGTTCGCCGTGCGCGCGGACCTGCTGGGCCGGCCGGCCTTCGCGGCGCTCCTCACGCGCGCCGCCCAGGAGTACGGGTACGGCCACCCCGGCGCGCTCCGCATCCCCTGCCCCGTCGCCGACTTCCGCCGCCTCCTCGTCCGCCTCTCCTCCGACCCCTCCGCCGTCGAGTGCTAGGCTCCTCCGCTCCGCCCTTCTTGGCCTGCCGCTGGAGATCCTGCCCTTCATTCCCATTCTGAACGATTTATCCTCTGGCCACCAGGCAGAATTTCCATGTACATACAGAGGCAGGCCGAAGAAGAGGCGTTGGAGTGAAGATAGGATGGAGATTTCGGAGTTTCCTCCTCTAGCTTTGTACTACAGTAACTTTTTTCTTACTGCAAGCTTGAGCTGAATGGAAGAACAGAACTAATAGGCGTACCTTTTTCACCCCTTCTAGTTCTAGGAATTTCAGTGTTATGTTCGAGTGCGAGGGTGAGGTAGTTTGAGCGTGTTCGTCCTAGGAGTATATTCTTCAGTGTTAACTATACATGTAATCCTGTGGCCGGTTCCAGGATGCTATATTGTTACTAGGTAATAGCAAATTTTTAGTACTACCCGTTGTTGCGACATTCCTCAGCTTCTCTATGTGGTATTTCAGTTGTCATCAGAGTTCCGGCCCAGATCTGTTCGAAACGAAACGCAGGAATTTCACTTAAATTTTACGGAGCCGACCTATCGCTTTTGAAACGTTATATTCTGGTTGCTGTTAATGTACTTCATTGCACTGCATTTTGGGATGGCGTGAGTTAACTAAGGGCATCTCTAACCGATGCATAAAAAACCGGTTAGAGGAGTAAAAAATACCGTTTTACTTCTCTAACCACCACCGAACGGAAGTACAAAAATATTTTACTTGTCGTGGTCGCCGACTCCTATTTTTTACTTCTCCACTTATCAGAGGAGTAAAAGATTCCTCGCCCCCTCGCGCATTCACACTGCCTCCTCGGCCTCTCCTTCTCTCCTCCACCTCCGTCGACCACCAACGCCCCAAGTCGCTACCACCAAACCCCAAGGTGGCAGGGTCATTTCCCCGTCCATCTATGCCGCCCATACCCAACGCTCGCCGCCGCAGCCACCCGCGGCAGCCCCGTGTGGCTCCCGCTCCCTGCCACCATTCCCCTTTCCCTCCGATTGGCGCCACCGAGGTGCCGGTGGCAGCCCCACCGTTCTGTCGGCACCCTCGACCTGCCGGTGTCGGCCACGCCGGTCTACCGCGGCGTAAGTCAGAGGGAGTGGGGGCTTGGGTCGCAGAGATAACCGACCGCAACACCCGCCGGAAGGTGTGGATCAGCTCCTTCCAGTCACCGGAGCTGGTCGTGTACGCCTACGACCTGGAGAACCTCCGGCTCCACGGCTACGTCTGCGGTGAGCAAAACTTTTTGGTTTAGGTTAGGTTTAGGTCAAATTCAGTCGAATTTAGTGAATTTCGCTCGACTTTTGGGTGTAATATCTACAAATTAATCTAAATGAAATATTAGGTTTTAAATTCGGTTTGAATCGATCATAATTATGCGGTGATCACTAAATTTGCTCCTTTAAGTTTTCTACTAAACTGCTTTCGGTTAGAGGAGTACTTTTACTCCTCCAAGTTTTCTCCGGAGGTTTACTCCTCTAAACTTTTTGTACATCGGTTAGAGATGCCCAAACACTGCTGCAAGCTTGTGGTGGCAAGCGACGCTATGTTGATGGTCCGGGCGAAGATAGCAAGGATACTGGTTAAAGCAGAATCTGCCAAGGAGATGAAATGCTCCTGTAGAAATGGGTTTCTAATAAATATGGACAAGCAATACATTTAGAACATTTGTACAGCTGGTCTGGTTTAAGAGTAACAACATCTTCAGACAGACAAGAAAAGGCAGGAAAACTGCAGCCTGAATCTGATTTGCACTCTCCATTTG
This sequence comes from Lolium rigidum, assembly GCF_022539505.1. NCBI lineage: Eukaryota > Viridiplantae > Streptophyta > Magnoliopsida > Poales > Poaceae > Lolium > Lolium rigidum. The sequence continues at coordinate 54,338,517 of NC_061509.1, forward strand.
TCAGACTGGGTTGTCGCAGATTGTTCTTTGAAATTTTTGGTTAGCATCTTCATCAATGTTATGACTTGTTCGCAAGAGATTGTTACATACGCAGTTCCTTGGTTTGTCTTATTCCTTCTTATAACGAAACTAGCCGTCGGGTTTCCAGTGGATTAACATGTTGGCGTCGTATATATGGGTATGACAGAGCCAGGTTAAGAAAGAAGCATCGTCCAGCATTGCACTTCTGTATATATCGGTACACCACTTTCAACTGACCCTTAGGCTGTCATGAGAAGGACGGTTTGGTTTGGCGCAAGCTGAAAATAGATGGAGATGAGACAGCAAAATCGGTTACTTCAGTGTTCATTTTGTACTTACCTTATCGTCATTTTTGTCACGCAATGTAGTGGCTCACCAGATCGAGGACTTCGGCCATCAGTTTCCCAAGTCAAGGAAATGTATACTGTTCCTAATTTCAGTGCAGGTTTCCGTGAAGCTTCAGATGTATCGCGCCACCGCCACTGAGATCGTGAAATAGAAAACGCATTGCTTCGAAATTGTGGACTCATTCATGGATTACACGGCTAAGCAAGCAGCCCCATGTGAAGCGATATTGGTCGGTACAGTTGACACCTAACCGCCGCGTAACGGTGGCTCAGCTCAGATTCAGAGGAAGTTTTAGCAGTTAGTGTTCCACTTAGTTCCAGCCTACCTGTACTTTAACAATCTAATCTTACATTATTTTGCAGTATGCATTATTCTAAAATATTCTCATGGGTGCCTAGGACTTGGTCATCGTACTGATTGCGGTGGAACCAGTTTCAAGCTGTGCCTGAATCTCCTGTCCAAACAAACTGAACATCCCATACAGAACATGTAGTCGGCAGGCGTGCATTTTTCCAGGTTTGGTCAGGTGAGGAAACAAAACTAATATAGCTAACATACAATAAATGTCTGCTCATATAATGCTATATCTAATAAATGACAAGCAAGGAACAGGCTCATTTCTTTCTCATACAACTTGGCAACGTGGAGAAAAGGTCAGCAGTGTCACATGGCGAGCAGCAGGTTCGCAGCTTGCAGCTACGAACGCAACTTCCAGGAAAATAGAAAATGCTACCACCTGCATGAGAAGAGCTACTACCGCCACCATCTCAAGCATTTCTCCTTGCATGAATCGGATCATGTGTATGGATTCAGCGATGATGTGGTGTGGTTCAGTGTATTCTGATTCGGGGAGGGCAGTATTCGCGGCGTTTCCGGGGGTGCTGTACGCCGACCTGGTCGGCGCGGACCAGGCGCTGCATATCCCCCAGGCGGGTTGTTGGGCCGGCCCAACACATTCCCACTCTTTTTTTGTTTTTGTTTTTTGCTTTTTGCTTTTTTTGCTTTTCCTTTTTTCTGTTTTATTTTTCTTTTTACGTTTTATTTTTCTTTTTACGTTTTTCAAAAGCTGATTCTTTTTAGACCCAATTTTTTAAAATTATTTTAGTTTTTTCAGATATTTAAATATTTCCAAAATTTGAACATTTTTTAGTTTGGAACAATTTTCAAATTGGAATAAATTTTAAATTGGAACAAATATTTTTCAAAATTTATTATATTTTATATATAAATAATTTTCGAATTTGAACAATTTTTATCCTTGAACAATTTTCGCATTTGAACAATTTTTATACTTGAACAATTTTCGCATTTGAACAATTTTATACTTGAATAATTTTCGAATTTGAAATTTACTCAATTTTTTTTAATTAGAACATTTTACATTTTAAAAAATATGTAAATTTAAAAAATTAAATATTAAAAACAAAAAAGAAATAGAAATGCAAAAGAAACAGAAATGAAAAAAAAAAACAGAACAGAAAAATGACTCAGAAAAAAAACGGCCAACTGGCCCAACACACGAACTGGGCCGGCCCGTACCGCGCGCGGGGGTGTGCGGCGCGCGATACGCGCCGACCTGGTCGGTGTATAGGAAATCCGGCGGCACACCCCCGCGTGTGGTACGGCTAACCCAGTTAGGTGCTGGCCTTTTTTTTCCTTTTTCTCTTTCTGTTTTCTTTCCTTTTCTGTTTCTTTTTTCTGTTTTGTTTTAAGATTTAATTTAGAAAGTTAAATTTGGAAAACTTTATTTTTTCAAAAAAATTAAAATATATTTTTCAAAAAGTATGTAGATACTAAATTGTTAAAATTTTAGAAAAATGAATTTTGAAAAATATTCAAATTCGATTTTTTTAAAAAATTGTCAGATTTTAAAATTGTTCAAATTCGAAAATTGTGCAAATTCAAAAAAAATCAATTTGAAAATTTGTTTAAATTCCAAAATCGTCCAATTCTGAAATATGTTCAAATTCGTAAATCTTTTAATTTTTGAAACTTGTTCAAATTCGGAAAACATTCAAATTCAAAAATTGTTTAAATTTAAAACTGTTCAGATTCAAAACAAAGAAAAAATGGAAAGAAAAAATTGAGAAAGGAAAAAAAGAAAACAAACTGGGCCGGCCCAGCATACCTGCCATGAGTGTGCGTTGGCCCGTCCACACCGACCTGGTCGGCGGACAGGACCTCTCGGTATTCGCTGAACAGTTTCTGAAACGAAGAGGAACCGTTGTACCACGCTTAACTTGGGCCAGGCCAACTATGACAATTCTCTGCAGGGGGTATTGGCCGGCCTGGTTGGCCTAGTTCGCTCTTTTTTCTGTTTTCTATTTTTTCGTTTTTTCTTTCGTTTTCATTTTTTCTTTCCGTTTCCTTTTTTCTTTTTTGTTTCTTTTTATTTTTTTCAGATTTGTAAATATTAAGATTTTAGAAAATGTTTAAATTTTAAAATTGTTGAGATTTGAAAAAAGTATCATATTCGAAAAATGTCCATATTTAAAGAATAATTAAAATTTAAAAATGTTCCAATTTAAAAAATGTTTTCTGTTTTCTTTTTTGTTTTCATTTTTCTTTTTATTTTAAAATATTTAAGGAAAAAAATGTCTTGCCTGATGTTGGGCCGTGGCCCAGCTAGTAACCTGGGGCGTGAGGGGGTGTGCGTCAACTGCACCGACCAGTTCGGTGGGAGGCAGGGGAGGGTGTTGCTTTACACCGACCTGGTCGGTGGTAAAGCGAGGAGCCGCACACCCCCGGCCGTTGTTGGGCCCGGCCCACGATCCCGACTGTCTGTTTTCATTTTCGGTGGTCCGATGTGGCTTGCTGGGCCGGCCCAACAGCATCAGGTAAACGTTTTCTTTTTTCGTTTCTTTTCTTTCTGTTAATTTTTTATAATTTGAATATTTTAAAAAATGAAAATTTTAAAATCTGAACATTTAAATTTTAGAATCGAGAATTTCTGATTTGAAAATTTTATTAAATTTTTTGGTTTTTTTTAATTTGAACAATTTTTAAATTTGAACAATTTTAAGTTTGAACAATTTTAAGTTCGAACAAATTTTCTAATCTAAACAATTTTTATTTTTTAACAATTTTCAAATTTGAACAAATTATAAATTTGAAAATTTTTAGAAATTTTAAAAAATTATTTTTTTGAAATTTTTAAAAAGAAAGAAAAGGAAAAGAAACAGAAACAGAAAAGGAAAGAAAACAGAAAAACAAACAAAAAGAAAGAAAACGAATAAACAGAAAACGAAAATAAAATGAAAAAACGCAAATGGGCCGGGCCCTATACCCGATCAGGGTGTGCTACGTCTCAAACGTATCTATAATTTCTTATGTTCCATGCTACTTTTATTACAATACTTGAATGTTTTATACATACTTTACAACATTATTATACATTTTCCGGCACTAACCTATTAACAAGATGCCGAAGTGCCGCTTGTTGTTTTCTCGTTGTTTTTGGTTTCGTAAATCCTAGTAAGGAAATATTCTCGGAATTGGACGAAATCAACGCCCAGGGTCCTATTTTTGCACGAAGCTTCCAGAAAACCGAAAGGGAGACGAAGTGGGGCCACGAGGTGGCCAGACACCAGGGCGGCGCGGCCCTGGCCCTGGCCGCGCCGGCCTGTTGTGTGGGGCCCTCGTGACGCCCTTTGACCTACCCTTCCGCCTACAAATAGCCTTCGTCGCGAAACCCCCTGTACCGAGAGCCACGATACGGAAAACCTTCCAGAGACGCCGCCGTCGCGAATCCCATCTCGGGGGATTCAGGAGATCGCCTCCGGCACCCTGCCGGAGAGGGGAATCATCACCGGAGGGGCTCTACATCATCATGCCCGCCTCCGGATTGATGCGTGAGTAGTTCATCCTTGGACTATGGGTCCATAGCGATAGCTAGATGGTTGTCTTCTCCGCTTGTGCTATCATTGTTTAGATCTTGTGAGCTTCCTAACATGATCAAGATCATCTATTCGTAATGCTACATGTTGTGTTTGGCGGGATCCGATGAATATAGAATATTATGTTAAGTTGATTATCAATCTATCATATATGTGTTGTTTATGTTCTTGCATGCTCTCCGTTGCTAGTAGAGGCTCCGGCCAAGTTGATACTTGTAACTCCAAGAGGGAGTAATTATGCTCGATAGTGGGTTCATGCCTCCATTTAATCTGGGACGATGATGAGAAAATTCTAAGGTTGTGGATGTGTCGTTGCTACTAGGGATAAAACATTGATGCTTTGTCTAAGGATATTTGTGTTGATTACATTACGCGCCATACTTAATGCAATTATCCGTTGTTTACAACTTAATACTGGAAGGGGTTCGGATGATAACTCGAAGGTGGATTATTTAGGCATAGATGCATGCCGGATAGCGGTCTATGTACTTTGTCGTAATGCCCCGATTAAATCACATAGTAATCATCGTTGATATGTATTGAATCTTTATTTGTCAATTGCCCGCTCGTAATTTGTTCACCCAAGCATGTTAGTTATCTTATTGGAGAGACACCTCTAGTGAACTCGTGGACCCCGGTCCATTCTTTTACATCCGAATACATTCTACTCGTTTTTACTGTTCTTTGCAAACAAACACCATCTTCCACTCGATACGCTTAATCCTTTGTTTTCAGCAAGCCGGTGAGATTGACAACCTCACCTGTTACGTTGGGGCAAAGTACTTTGATTGTGTTGTGCAGGTTCCACGTTGGCGCCGGTTTCACTGGTGTTGCGCCGCACTACATTCCTCCACCAACAACTTTCACGTGCTTCTTGGCTCCTACTGGTTCGATAACCTTGGTTTCTTTCTGAGGGAAAACTTGCTGCTGTGTGCATCACACCTTCCTCTTGGGGTTCCCAACGGACGTGTACATCTACGCACATCAAGCTCTTTTTCTGGCGCCGTTGCCGGGGAGATCAAGACACGCTGCAAGGGGAGTCTCCACTTCCAATCTCTTTACTTTGTTTTTGTCTTGCTTTACTTTACTTTATTTACTCTCTTGTTTGCTTCATATTAAAAACACAAAAAAATTAGTTACTTTACTTACTGTCTTATTTACTTGTTCTATATCAAAACACAAAAAAAAGTAGTTACTTGTCTTTACTTTATTTGCCTAGTTTACTTTACTACTGTTATAATGGGTACTCCTGAAAATACTAAGTTGTGTGATTTCACTAGCACAAATAATAATGATTTTATATGTACTCCTATTGCTCCACCTGCTACTACGACGAGAATTCTATGAAATTAAACCTACTTTATCGAATCTTGTTATGAGAGAGCAATTTTCCGGTGTTAGTACCGATGATGCTGCCGCCACTACAAGAAAAGTTCGATAGACAACGTCCCAAAATCGTCAACTAAGGGGCATTTTTCGTCGCCTATGGGCCTAAC
>NC_061509.1:54344377-54370168 GCF_022539505.1 Lolium rigidum
CAAACGGACCGGGCCTGTACCCCCGTTTTCCACTAGTGTCTGCTCCACAATATAGTTTTCTAAAATGGTTCATATTATATAACAGCGGTAGTATACCGTAGTAACATCTAAGTTTGATCTAGATTTAAACTAGTGTACTTCTCGTGAATGCTACACCTACATATGCACGGGACGGAAGCACGTACTGACGTACGGAACGGTCGGGAGCCAACTCCTCCTCGAATCGTACAATTTGAGATAGCTAGAAGTGCACGATCGCTTTGAATTTCTAATCGACCAGTGGTGCACACATGGCCATGGGCCACCATGCCGGGGATCGGATCGATCGGCGGTGCGGAGGTACCAAGTAGGGACATCAGGGCATTCTCCGCAGCTATCTAAATATACGCCTTGTGCCGTTTGTTTTGTGTCGTTTAGTTGGATGCTGCGCCTAACATGGCGATCCACAAAATTGCCATGTGGCTTTTTTTTTGAACGGCTCTGCACAATAACAAACCTCGACGGACAGCAATAGCGGACGGGAGAACGTGCGACCACCCAAACGGTCATAACCGGACACGCGGACGCGCCGGTTTGGATATCCCCGTTGGAGATGCCCGAACGAAAGTTGTTTTGAGGAGGATTGGAGGAGTTTCTCCGATCTGCCACATTTGCCTTTCCTCGTTCCTCATTCCCACTGTGATCCGATGGAGGAGACTGTTCCGTGAGGGCATCTCCAACGGGCGACGCAAATAGAAGCTGAGCGACTGTTTGCGTTCGTGCGGTCGAAAAATGCGTCTAGGACTAGGCCCAGCGGTCTGACACGTAGTGACCGGCTATCCGCGGAGACGCAAACCTGGTTAAAATATGCGCATCAGATGCGTCTCTGCAGACACCGCGCGGACGCGCTAAGTATACGCTCACGACAGTGACGTTTTGTCGGGCCCGCCAGGCAGCGACCCTGGCTCGATAGGTCTTCTCAGCCGCGCCAGTACTGGTGCCGAGGCGTCGCTTCGGCAGTCTGCGCCACGTTAATGGTGATGCCCCGCCTGTTGAGCGGCCGCCGCCCACCTCTGCCAACGAAGTTATGGCGATGCCACGCGTGCCACGCCCCTCGGCTGCCTCCGACGTATATAAAGAGGGCGCGCGCTCGTCTTCCTCATCCTATCCTCCACACAAATCCTAGCCGCCACAACCTCCACCTTAGCGTCGTCTGGCTCTTCATGCGACGCAACTAGCAACGCGAGGAACTCCATGGCGGGTCCAGGTGGCCGGCGAGGTGGTCGAGGCCGCAGGCGTGGCTGCCGCGGCCGAGGCCACCGAGGTGGAGCAGCTACGGCCCCACGCCCGATGTCGCCGTCATCGTCTTCGCAGGAGGACCGGTGCTTCGAGTTCCTCCTCCACATCAACCAGGACCTCCTCGACATCAAGCGGCTCCCAGAAAAATTCGCCGAGTTCGTCAATGGTGTCGAGCCGGCCGAGTTGCATCTACGGGAGGCCAGCTACAACTTTTGCTGGTAGCCTGTCGAAGTCTTGTTCGACGGGCAGAGCAAGATGTACATGCACACCGAGTGGTACAAGTTCGCTCGCGACCTCGCTCTCGAGCCGGCTGCTAGCTCACCTTCCTCTACGAGGGGGATGGCGAGATGATCATCAAGGTGTTCGACGACACATCCTGCCGCAGGCACGACCACACCGGCGAGTCCGGCTCGAACACTGACAGTGTCAAAATGTTTTTTCTTTACAACCAAGATGACCACATGCCAATTGAAGTCACTAGTGGAGATTTTTGGATGTTTGTCCTTGATAGGAACAACATAGAAACAACAGGGTTATCATTGCCAGCTGGATTTTCCAGTTTGGATGATTGAGTGTGTTCGAGAGTGTTCTTTTTTGGCAGCGAACATAAGTCAGATGCGTGGCAAACACTAATTTGGTTTCCTCATTTTGCAATGTTTTACCATGTTTTCAACTATGTATTAGTTCGTGTAATATTTGCAACTATGTTTAAATAAAAAGAGAAAAAACAGTAGGAAATATAATATGCTTTGAGCTACTGGTGGTACTCCAGACACAAACGGATGTGCGGACAAAAAACAGCCATTTTCACGTCTATGAGACGATGCAAACGGGCGCGCATAGACAATTTAGAGCGTAGATGCCCTAATGCGCGACAACGAAGGCTGCACGACCAATGCGGCGATCGCAAGTCGGGTACTTTGGGGTCCGGCTCACCGGCGTTCTGTCTCCCATACCGTACGTGCCAGGTACACAAGCACGTACTTATTCTTCTCCAGTGGAGTACTCAACTCTGCCCATGCTGCATTGCTACCCAGCCTGGTCCCGCCTACCAACCGGCAATGGTGTTGGGCTCCGGGTTTGGCGGCCAGATTTGGGCATGAGGCCCGGTTGGGATCTGCGAGGTCCAAGGGTGGTCCGCGGGTGCGTTTTGCGTCCGCGTTTGGACACCCTCTAACACCGTGCTTCCATTGTTCTTCGCGTTCGTGCTTGATCTGTTAGGTATAGATCCAGCGGCTTCTTCGCCCGTTCATGTCGGTGGCCCTCGGTCTTCGCTGGGCGCTTTCGATGCTGGCTGGCTGTTTCAGGGAAGGGTCCCTAGGCTAGCGTGTGCTCGCCGAGGGCGGCAGCACGTCCTGGGCTGCAGCTGCTTTCGCGGCTGTGGTCTTTCCCTCCGACCTTCACGATTGCGCTGGTGCTGTTTGCACTGGTGCTCCTAGTGCGACTTAGGTTGGAGGCGCGGCAATGTTCTCCGCCTTGTTCGCTCTACATCCTCGCGATGGCATCCGGATTTTCTGTCCATGTTTGGACCTCGACGAAAGTTGCGCATGGCTCTGTCCTGTGCCGGCGACGACGTCACCTGCGGGTGTCGTTCCCTTGTTGAAGGTGTCCCGATGATGGCCCTCCTGTTCGAAATGATGGATTCCATCCCTCCGCCTCAATTTGCTCCTCTTGGAGGCCTCGCTTCGTGTAAGCTTCTCTGGTAGTGCCCTCTGGAACACCGTGTGACCTCTCGATGGTGTCGCAGCCCTCTCACAACATCGGCCTGGCTGCTTTTACACGGTTTGCGCTGCGGTAGCTGATTTCCTTCCTAGCGCCTTGGGGGGCTTTGCTAGGTCGGCGTATGGTCGCAGCTCTTGCCGGTGTGCCTATCCCAACGCCGGGGGAAGATGTTGTGTGTTTGGTCTGGACCTAGCCTGAGCTCCATGGGTGGTGGTGCCCGGGTCTGGGTGAAAACTTTGCAGGTCCTTCTCTGCCGACGACGATGACACATCCTTGCGCCATTCACCTTCTTGGAGGCGTCGCCGCAAGACCCTTCCCCTTTGGTTCCTCAAGCTCTACCTGGTGGCTGGCCCATCGCTGAGTTTCCCCTTGAGTTGCAGTGTTGGTGCGGTGGAGGTTCGTTGGCGTGGATTCGGTCGCGATCGATCCGGTGCAACAGAAGACAAGGCTCCCTCTTCCAAGATTATATGGTGCTTCGGCTTGCTATTCTGTGTTGTCTTGTGTTGTGGTTTTGCTTAGGTGGATGAGAGAGAAGTGGAGAGAGAAGAGAGATGGGCTCTTATGCAAGAGCCAGCTCTTGCACGTGCTCCTAGGCACTTTGTGAGTATGTGTGGTGGGCCTTTTACACATAAAATTATCAATCCTTAAAGCCAACTATTGTACTCCCTCCGGTCCTATTTAATTGACTCAAATTTAGTACAAAGTTGTACTAAATCCGAGTCAATTAAGTAAGACCGGAGGGAGTACAAGTTAGCTATAAGCTGACTATAGCTGGTCTTATAGCCAGCACCCGGCTGCACTATTGGAATTGCTCTAAGCTCTACATTTGATACCGCCACAGTCATAATTGTTGGACGTGCCGAGAGAAGGCGTGTGGTTGACTCTTCAGCTCAACCTTTGTACGGTCAAAGTTATATACTAGAGTACTTCACTTGAATGTTCAGCCCACCATTTGTACACTATCGTGGAAAATTATAACAAGCTAACCTGTCAGTCTGTCACAACGAATGAAAGCCCATTACATTCAGTGTGGGAGCTTCGTATGCTTACTCGTGCGCAAGGTTTTGTTTCCCCTCGGTAGCTATTTTTACCAGAATGAGCAGGAATTTCCGATTTCAGTTAAATATCTTAATTTGCGTTGTTTTACCGTCTGGATTTATGGAAACGGGTTTTGAAATTGAATAATGTAAACAACAAAGTTGATAAACCACGATACCAATATGGCATCATGTGTGGGAAAAGTCCCAGTTGAACCTGGGTGCACGTGAACCCAGGTGGGAAATGCATTTTCTAAATGTTAAAAAATTCTGAAATGAAAATAACGGGGTACGTATGCATGTTCCATGTGTGCGTAGAAAGTTTCCGCGAATAAACCACTTTTTTATTTCAGAATCTAAAAAAGACAAAATACGTCACATATATACTGCTATATAGCCCTTCAAAATTTCACTTTTTTGCCGATGCAAAATAAAAGGTTTTTTCGTAACGGAACTCATGTCCAGGGCACATGTTTGAGATCACCTTTGCATTCATTTTGTGTTTTAATTTTTAAAACATGTTTTTACATCACAAACCACTTTTGAAAAAATGGGTTCACATGCACCTAGGTTCTTTTTAATCACTCTCGTGATGTTAGTATTCCAAACCAAGACCTTCCTGGAAGGCCGACAGTGGCATTGCCGCCCTCTACGCCTTAACCATGTGATATACTTTATGCTCCTTTATCGTATATTACATACCAGTTGTATTTAACTCTATTCTCATAGTCGAAACTCAAATTGGTTTGATTTTTTTTTTACCGATTGTCACCTTTATCGCAGTGTAACGAATTTTCTAGTTTTTGCCGGTATATCGGAAATTTTGGCCAAGGATAAAAACATTGCCATGCGGCGCCTTCATGACGAGGAAAATATGAGTGCCACCAATGGTATTTGAAGGACTATGATATTTCCACACCGAAGTACTAACAATCGCTTAGAGCATCTCCACTTCGCGATGCAAGATATCGCGATGGACGTGTCCAACGCCCATGTTGCATTCATCCAGTTCTTCGACCGCTCCTTCGCCTTCTGTGGCTTCTTTAGTTCTTCTTCTTCTTCGCCTCGGATCCATCACCGGCAGGGAAATTGTTTTGGAACTTCCTCGGCACCGCATGTGCGGCAAGGAGGAGGCGTGAGGGCGTCGAGGCGAGAGGGGAAAATGACGGAAGTGGTGGCGGCTGGGCGGGGAAATTGAGGAGAGAGAGAAAGAGAGAGAGAGAGAGAGAGAGAGAGAGAGAGAGAGAGAGAGAGAGAGAGAGAGAGGGGAGAAATCATAATTTTTGGAGGAAAAAATATTCCTCGCTCGCTAACAAGGCAGACCCACCCACTTTTGGGAACCGAGTGGAGATGCTCTTAGGGCATGTACGCAGTGCCACGTAGGATAAACGATGAGGTGGAGGAAAGAGAAATATAAAAAAAACTTTGTCTTCTCTTAGCTACCTAAGAGATCATCTCTTAGCACAATCTCTCTCACCATAAATTTAGGATGTTCCGTTACTAAAGATGAAACTGAAAAACAACCCATTGTGCATCATGTCTTATTGTTATATCTAGTTTACGTGTCAAGATTAAGGTAAGACAGTCTTATCAACCATTGCATATGTCCTTAGACGCTTAGAGCATCTCCAACAAATGATGTAGATGTAAAATAACTACCATATACATCACCTTGGTCCAAAAAACAAGCTCTAGCAGATGATGTAGATATAAAAAAAACGAGCCAATTTTTTTACATCGCGATGTATATTTTGCATCATGTGAAATATAGATCACCTGGGAGAGGGTGATGTATCCACAAGATGCAAAAATAACATCTAGTTTGGACTTTGCCTAGCTTCCCCATGCGTCCTCCTCCGACAGCGCCGGCCGAACCCTGCCATTGCTCGCCCACCACGCGCTAGACCCCGCCCCTCCTCGCTAGACTCGTCCCTCAGCCAAGGATGGCAGAACACCAGTGAGGTTCGATCTGTCGCCTGCGAGCTCCCGCGCGGCCAAAGGGAGGACGATGACGAGCTCAAGGTGCTCCTCTGCCGCCGCATCGGGTCCCATCCCACCTTCTTCCTCACCCCTAGCCAGAGCGTTGCGACAGCTTGGTCGAACAATGCGAGGGCGACTCTGCTTTGGTTTCCATTCCCCTCTCCCAATTGTGGAGGATCGGCCGACATCGCCCTTGCATTGAATATGTGTTAAATTTTGAATATCAATAGAAATGTGTAAAGGTGGTGTTCTTATTTAAAATTTTGTAGCACACATGATGCAATATACATCAATTTCTGGAGCACTTACAGATAAGAGGTGATGTATTTTACATCATATGATTTTGTTATTAAACATCAACTGCTGGAGATGCTGTTAGATAGTTACAATCTGGTATGATACTAACCTGGATTGTTTAATAAACACAACTAACTATGGCAGGCGGGCAGGAAGACATCATAGACACGCGTCAAAAGTATCCAAGATGAGCTAGCATAGTCGGAACAGAACCTTGAAAAGCCGAATTAGCTGCACAGTCTTCCATGCTTCTGTTTATATAAATTCAGCGGTCGTCCAGAGCCCGTGACCGTGATTCCGGACTGTACGGTACGGGGCCCGTGTGAAGCTGCTGACATTATCCGGAGTGCGGAGGTAGCAGCAGGTGCAGAGTGGTTTGTTTAAGCACTTTGCTAGGCGGTGCACTGGGATTCCGATGTGCAATATACTGCACTCGACGCTCCGTGAACTCTCATCCCCAGTTTTCTCGCGCCCGTGATCCGCCGAATAACTCGAACATTGTGCTTGAATTGCTGACGGGATCTGGAGACATTGCCAAAGCCTTACACGATCTAGGCACAAAATGTCCTATTAGAAAAAAAAAACCACGTCAACAAAAAATATTTGTTTGCATCTTCCATTACTTTTGAAGCTGCTTGTACTGATATTGATGATTATAGAAAGATTAGCTGAACTTTCTGAAAAAAAAATCAAAACACGGCACGCGTAGCCGAACGAACGATCATTTGAAGATCTACAAGATGTGGAAAAAAATTAACAAACGATACCATGTTATATATATAGTAGAGAAATAATAAACGATAAATATAATAAGATGTCTCAACCTATTAAAAATAAATCTAAAAACCAAGCAGATTTTTGACTTTTTTTTGTTTTGTTCTTACCACAATTAATCTTGAACTTTTCCGGCTTAATAAAAATAAGAAGGATACCGAACATAGACTTGCAAACAGGATTTTTTTTTTCCTAATTTCAATTTAAGTCACAGTGCCAAGCCTTCGTGTAAGTGCATAACCGTGAAAGTAATCAACCAACATTAACATGAGTTCATACTTCATACCCAAGTATAACTGAACGGCCTTGTCGCCGTTGTTCGGGTGATGCTCACCATTATCAAAGAACTTTGATAGAAATCCTGAAATCGATTTAGGGAATCAAAAAGTGAAAGACGTACCATACGTACCTATAGCTTTATGATCTTTCAACACCATCACTGATACTGGTTACGAGATCTTGCTGTTGAATAAAAAAAAATTGTTTACTGTAAACGATGCCATTTCTATTAATGTGAGGGGGAAAATGCCTCTCATCTTCCCGGTCTCCTTCAGCTTCACCACACACCTAGCTTATCGTCTTCTGCATGTCGTACACTACTGCAAATATTCCACACGTACGTATTGCTGTACCGTGCAGCTGGCGCGGTCGAGCGGTATCACTCGACCGTGACAAGTTTTATTTTCCTCTCCTATCTCAGTCGATATCTTTTTCGAAAAAAATCTCAGTCGATATTATACTGCCTCGACTAGATTCTCGAGTCTCGACGGAGGTTGAACGCAAAATTCAACGATACGCGTGAGATCATTTCGTTCCACGGCCTGTAGTAGGTCGACGTGCCTTTCAATTTACTCAGAATAAATCAGAAAAGATGTGTCTGTATCTCAAGATCTGCACTTGATACTATCGTCTCTCTCGTCTCCTTTTCTGCCAAAAGCCGAGCTGTTCCATCCATCTTGTACATGACTGAGCCACGAGGCGCGAACGTGATGCCAAGAGTCGCTTTGGCTGAGAGAGATGGCGGAGGACGAGGGTACTTGCCGTGGTACGGAAACAAAGCGCAGGAATATCTTCCTTAACATAACAGACATGATGAGCTTGTTTCTTTTGTTATTTAGCTAGCTTTGAGGTTTTATTTTGCCAGACAGCTAGCTTTGAGGTTTATATATAAAGAAAGACAGCCGTGAAACTTGAAAGTCAAAAACCTCTCAATCTAACGACGAAAGGCCGGAGGAACTTGAGCGGCGCCAAGGGGCAAGTTTATTTTTTCAAGCGATCACTAGGAATTGAATTTCATTACCATGATAATAACCAAATACGCGTCATCCAGCCATAGGGCCAAAAGTGTTAGCCATAATATTGATCCAAAGCGCAGGACGTGGCTGGCTTGATCCGGTGTTTGCGATGTGGGTTGTTAGTGCATGGTGTGTGTGCGCGTCGTGCAACCGTGGCGAGTGGAGCGGCCAAGTCCTGGAACCGTGCGAGTCATGCAGCTAGTGCGGCCATGTTAGTTGCTGCTGCGTATGCTATAAGTAGTGGTGATGTATAGAGAGAAGAGCTAGCAGTGAGGTAGTCTCCTGTGTAGTTTCTCACGTATGTGCGTGTAGAGAGTGAGTCAGAGATGTAGTCTCGCCGCGGCTGTGGTGTGTGACTGTGTGCCCGGCCGGCCGGCAGGAGAGAGCTCCCTGGGTAGTAGTGTGTGCGTTTGTACCACCATATATGTGTCCGAGTCGTTGTGAGAAATAAAGCCAAGATACAGGCGTTCGTCGCCGGAAAAACTTTGTGATGTCTCCTTCATTTTCTTTCGTTCCGGCGTTCGTGTCGCCGGAGGGCTGCCCGGCGTGTGTCGCCGGAGGCAGCCCCAACAAAAAGTAATCGCACCAGGTGCAACAGAAAGTAAAGCGCCGCCTACTGCTAGCAGCGTTCGTACGAGAAGTTTGGACCTTCTGATATTAATTACATGAACTAACCAAAAACAAGAGCTAACAAAGACCACCATCCAGTCCCACAGGTAATCCTCTCAGGAATCACACATTTGCATCTTCACCATCCTCCTAGCACCATTATCACTGGTTCGAGAATCTAGCAAACGCATATGTCGTTGATGTCCAGCAGAAGAGCGTCCAACATTTGCATTGTCAGCTGCACCAGCAAGCCTCAGCATACGGTCAGCTCTAGCGCGAATAGCATCGCATCCTGCTCATTGTGTAATCGTGCCCAGTGTTTCATGAAGACATGTTACCACCCGATTTTGGCCAAATCAGGAGGTGGGTCGTAAGTGAAGATGGGCTTGAAGGACGTACACGTGGAGCACCTTCGAAGCGGCCTTGCGCTAAGAGTTTGGGCTAAGTGGCCCGTGTATTTGTAATATTATTAGATCGTATCGTGTTTAGAATTAAGAGATAGAGTCTGGCCCGTGCACGGTTAGGTGCACGCCCCAATTAGAAAGTCCCTTGGACTATAAATATGTATTTAGGGTTATCGGAAAAGGAGGACAATCATCGTTCAACCAACACAAATCAGGCGCATCGCCACCCCTTTCTTCGAGGGTTTCTCCCGGGTAAGCTAGCGATCTAGGCAGTACACGTTTATTCGTCAACCTTGTACTGCTCGTGCTGAAGCCTTGTTGATGGCGAGCAGTACTATTTATCCTTAGGTGTTTAGGGATTTGCATTGATGCTTTCACGTGCGTATCTGCGTGGCGATGCCGTCCCTCGACACCTAGCTGCCCTTACGTCTATCCAGACGTAAGGGCAGCATCCTGCTTTTTCGTTACTTAGTAGATCCGATCCGTTATAGTTGCTCCTTGCTCCGCAAGGATTAGTTTAATATCTGCATAGTTAGGCCTTACGGCTGGGGTCGGAGGATCCGGTAGTGCGCTAGATGTTGTTCACCGTCCCTGCGAGGGATGTTCCGGGAATCGACGTTATGTTGGTTTTAGGCCTCTCGTAGGGGTGGTTTGCATCGTCTTCCGTAGCTGCTAGGCCCGATCACACGTGGGACGTTCCGGTTATGCGGTGAAAACCCTAAACTGTCGTGGATCGTTTTAGCTTTGTCACGATCAAGCGGGATCCCCATGCCATTGTAAATCCAACGTGAAACATGGGGCGATCGGCTCCTTGAGCCGATCCACGAGGAAACACGAGAGCCGATAGGGCTCGTATTTAATGTTTACGTGTCTACCATGCGGGAACAATCGAAGCACTAACACCTTCCCGACCGGGTCTAGGTCGGGTGGCACGCCCTAGCAACCGCCGGGACGTTGGCCAGAAGATTTGCGGGACGACGCGAGGTGCCAGGGATCCACTAAGCGGCCCTGGGAGCTTCCCGGCTCTTCGTGTTGCTCAGCCATTGCCCGTCGGTGGGTTTTGGAGGGTAACACATTCTGGCACGCCCGGTGGGACCACCTTCTGCAACATCCACGTCAACATCGACATCCGGGATGGCAGAGGGGCCAATCACCTACAAGGATCTCCCTGCGGAGCACAAGAAGAAATACGATGAGCTGAAGGCCATCTGTGAAGCCGAGCTCATCGGCTCCTCTGAGACAACCCGTTCTCGCAACATCAAGCTCAAAGGAAACACGTGTCTGTCGCGTGGCGTCAATACAGTAGATCTCAGCCACTCTATAAGGGAGCCAGGGTTCTCCTTTAGTGTCAATATGGCTAGGCTGGTGAACTGCCATAGCGCGGACAAAGCAGAGAGCAGCCACTCTCGTGGCAAAGATAAAGAGGAGGCTGTTCCACGCGACCGGCCCCAAGATAAGGATAGACGGTACCTGACCGAGGAGGAGGTGAGAAGTACACGGTATCAGCGCCCACTCTCCGTGCATCTCCTCAACAAATATGAGCAACAGTATGACCGACGTCGGCGCTACGACGAAGACGATGAAAAATATCGTCGGTCTGATGCAGAAAACAGGAGGTATCGTCAGCATGACAGGAACAACGACGGGTACGAACGCCATGCTAGAGGGAGGTCAAAGGAGCAAGATGACATGGATAGGCACTGGGACTGTCCTTTCTTCAAACATTGCTGGGACTCAGGAATGAGCCGATTGCCAACAATCGAGAACTGCCCAGAATGCAAACAGCAAAGGAAAAGGACAAGTGAAGATTCAGTGTTCGAGCGTCTAGGACCTCTCCCACCTCAGAATAAACGAGCTGAGTCATCTCAAGAAGAAGACTTTGAGGAGTCAGATGGAGAAGAAGATAGGTACCACCGACCAAGGTGGTGCCCTGATGGACTCAGCCATTCTCGGAAGCGTAGAGTGCAGCGGCTGCGAAACCTGGAAAAAGCCGAGGCACAGTACCTGTACACATTGAGAAGAGCACGGCCCGATCTGGCCGTGAAAATCCAACAGACATTGGAGACGAAGGCGCGCCCGCCAAAGAGAGTATGGCGCCCCAAACAGACGAAAGCCGATGCACAAGCATCGGCGGATGCCGATGTAGAGATGTCGGCTGGTACAAACACAGTGTTCAGGATCTCGTCAGAGATTCATGACCCAAGACATGATGAGCATGCCTCCGTCAAGTCACGTCACCATAGTAAAAGACCGAGAAGTTGTAAACCCTCATCAAGCGTCATGATGGAAAAGGAGGCCGATGTTAGCAATCGGCCAGCATTATCCTCAACATACGCTTTGCCTGTGTTCAACATTGACTTGGCAAGCGATGGAAAGCAGGGTTATGGGTTTACGTCAGCTAACAAGCTAGAAGAGGTTGAGGAAGTCGAGAAGGATATCAAGCAGATGTTGGACGCCGGGTGCCTCAGGCCGTACAGGTACACTGAATTGGTTTCCAATGTTGTACTTACGAAGAAAAAGGATGGCCGATGGCGCGTCGCTATAGATGTCCGGAACCTCAACGGCACTACTCTAGCGGATGAATAGTCAGATCGACAACCACAAGGGAAGCCGATTCCAGCGACCGGCTAAAATTATTCCCACTATGTGGATTCACTGTTGTGCTGTTTATCATGGTGAGGTGTGAGATAATCTTGAATTGGCTACAAAGCCGACATCTTCAATCCGATGAAGGATTCGGCTTGGGGGGCATACACACAGAGAAGGGTTAAGGCCACGGAGTTTGTACCCAAAGGAGCCGATTCATGAGATCGATCGGCTAATAAAAAAAATGCAAATTTCGACGCAAGAGACACAAGCTGTCACCCACAATCAAAGGTGCGAGTTCAGTACAACATTTGGTAGCTTACACCGAGAAATTCTTCTGAAGAAATTCATCAAGAGCGCGAAGGGCGCCAGCGCGGATACGATCCACTTCGGCAATCTCAGCCTCGTCGTCTTCGTCTTTGCCTGTCACCAACTGGCCGCCCAGAGCGCGAATCTCCGCCAGATCAGTTTTCAGATCGGCTGTGAGGCCTTGCGCTTCCTCTCGAGAGCGGGCAATGAAGGTCTCCTTCTCTTGGATGAGCTGTTTGGTCATCCTCACCTTCTCTTCGAGGCTCTCCAGTTCCTTGCGCAGGGTTTCGAGTTCAGCATTATTGGCAGAAGTATCAGTCTTGGCGTCTAGAGCAGTCTTTTTCTCGTTAAGCCGCTGACATTTCTCTGCAATATCGGCTCTCAATGGGAGCTGAGCGCGACGAAGGGTAATTCTTTGGCGAGCCGATTGCA
Organism: Lolium rigidum; assembly: GCF_022539505.1. Lineage (NCBI taxonomy): Eukaryota > Viridiplantae > Streptophyta > Magnoliopsida > Poales > Poaceae > Lolium > Lolium rigidum. The sequence continues at coordinate 54,357,101 of NC_061509.1, forward strand.
CCCCTGACTTGAAAGCCGACAGGGTCGCAGCTGGCCAAAGCTTCACCTTCAGTGTCATAGGGAGATGAGACTGGATTTCATCGAGGATACCCTTGATTGCCTCGGGATTCTCAACCAAGATCTCAACTGAGGAAGAGAGCAAAGCCTTGAGGCGCTGAAGGGGACCGTGGACCAGGTCAAAGTTCGGCTCTTCACTTGCTCTGGGTGCAGCTGGCTCGATGGATTCCGGATCGAACGTTAGTAAGCTCGAAGGATCACATCCCTGACAGACAGACAAGAACGACGTGAGTATGCAACACATGAAAGGGCAAAGCCAAGGGAGTGGAGCATACCTCTCCTAGAGAAGGGGGAGCAGCCGATGTAGGGACAATCGGCTGGACCGTGGGCGTGGCCAGGTTAGCAACTGGGCCAGCCACGCTCGTCGAAGCGGCCAGACCTAGCGTGGCCGAGGGCATCGGGACCTCCTCATCGTCCCCGCTAGATATCTCATTAATCTGCAAAAGGAATAGTGAGCCGATCCAAGTAACATCGAGACAACAGGGGATATGAATTGATGAAGTGGTTGCATTCGAAACCTCTTGACTAGAGGAGGGAGTTTGCGAGTCTCTGCGAGCCCTTTTGATGCATCGACGCTTCACACGGGACCTTGCTTGGATTGGAGCTTGAGGGGCAACAGGCTCGGGAGTCGATCTTTTCCCAGAAACTGACGCTGGCGAGTCCGTATGGCTCTGCGTGGTGGATCTCTCAGAATTACCTAGGTTCGAGTCCCTTTGACTAGAATGTGCCTCCTCGCTGGAGTTTTCTTCGGTGGAAGTCTGCAAAAGGAAGTGGATGCATGTCGGAAAAAGACTGGGAAGACAGATATCAGTCAGGGCTCGGGTCAACTTACATGCAAATGTTCCTGGATAGGAGCTTTGCGCTTCAGGGTCTTCCTGGCAGCTACTTTCCTCACCGCCTTCCTCGCTTGGGTTGAAGCTCGGGGGGCAACAGGCCCGAAGATGCTTTACTCTTGGGAGCCGATTTTGGTGAAATCGGCTGGCCTTGCATTATGACCTTCTTCAGGGCCGGCGAGTTCTGACAGAAGAGAACTACCGGGGCTGGCGGAAGGAATGTGAAGGGAGAGCCGTCGATCTGCGTGGGCTCTGGGCCGTCTTGTTCCTGCCAAGAAATAAAACCAGGTTTTTAGACAATTCTCATGGGCAATTGCAAGAAATTTCAATGCAATGGTACCTGATGTGCAGGAATGCCATATTCAGCATCGAGTTGCCTCAGCAACGGTCCTAGAGCTCTTCTGAAGGTATGGGTCTTCCACATGGACCACCAGGTATCAAATCCCTCGGTAGTGGTGGTGAAACAGAGATTGTGGGGAATTGGAATGGCCAGAGCGTCAAAGAAGGTGTAGCACCTTTGGCCAGTAAGGATGTCAGGCAGTTCAGCTCTGCTTGCGGTCAGGTGATGAAGAAAGAGGTGTGGAGGCACTTGCCCAAGACCGAGCTGGCGAGCTACTACCACTGGTTGGTAAGACTCGTAACCAGGCTTGATGATCCGGTTAGAGGTACTCATGCCGACTGGGAGGAAGCAAGGACGGATCATGATGGAGTACAAGTACCGGGTGCCAGCGTCATCGGCAAAGCTGTCTAATCGGAAGGAGACTGGATTCTCGAAGTTGTCCGATTCAGTGTAGGGGAAGAACAGGGGGTCCTCTGAGCCTTGGTAGAAAATTTTGAACCACCCTGCGGCTTCCTTAGGGATCAGCCTGCTGCCTGGGAGGCTATACAAAGCTTGACCATAGCTAGTGCACCGTATCTCCTTCCCATTGACATCTGGAAAGGTACAGGTAGCCAAAGATGGAAAATCTGGGATCTGGTTCTGGAAGTACAGCTGAGCCCATAGTTGAATGAACCACCAGGGGCCTCCTGTCTTAACTGTCCGTTGAGAGAACAGTTTAACCGATGTCAGTTGAAGAGATCGATAGACCTCTCCAAGGAACAGCTTACCAAGTCCGAGTTGAGTGTCTTTGGCGAGTTCATAGGTGTAATGTCCCAGGTTTAGAGACGATCGAGGGGTAGATTTTAGAAAGGGATGTGCATTGCATTGTAAATTCTGGGGAAATTTCGCGCTTTTTAACAAAAAAACTGCATCAAAGGGGGGACAAGTTTCTCTCTCGACACCTTACAGGGTTAGGGTTTCGAGAGTGCGACAGACTTGTATCTCACCTAACTTGATTAGGGTTTTTGAGATGAGAGGGAAGAGTTTGCATCACAAAGTCAAGTTACATGATTGAAATCAACTCAAAGATGAATTTGAATCTCAAATACAAACATCAAACAAATATCTCATTATTTAATTGAAAGGAAATTCACTAAGTAAATAATTTAAACACAAATAATAAATAATGCACTTAATAAATAAAGCTCATTAGAGAAACCTTGAGCTTTATTGATCAACACACAAATTACATTGTCTTTACAATATTCACAAGTAAATAAATGAATACTACAACATAATACAAGAATTGCTTGAATAATAAAAGATAAAGAAAATTACAAGTAATGAAAATAAATCCTAAACTACAATGTGATCCTTCACTTGTTGATCTTCATGTCCATGTTGATCAATTGTTGTTTCCCTGCACAAACAAAGCAAGACAAGTAGTTATGCCAAGTGGCAAAGCCACTTGGCAGGTTAGAAATCAAATAAAATTAGGAAGGAGCAGATATGATCAAAGTGGCCGAGCTGATCCATGCCACAGCCAAGATTCAGGTCCAGGTGCATAGCATAGGGACACACACACACACAGCCTGCTCACAGGGTGGTGTGCATGCAGCACACATACTCTGTGAGTCACCAAAGTGACAAGCTGGAGCTGTCGACCAGGGATGCTTGGGGAGCACCACATATAAGCTTTTCACAGCCAAACCCTAAGCCATATCCATCGGCAGGCTTCACTGGTAAGAACACAAGAACTCAAGAACACATGAACAGCCACTGCTGTTCAATCTGCTCACTCACAACAACACTGAATCAAGCCTCACAAGATCACCAGGAGGAGCAGGGCAAGTAAATCAACCACAAGAACAACACAGAAGCAATCCTCTACACCAACACTCATTTTCTAGGAGCTGGAGTGAGGTATACATAAAAGAACCTGAGCAAAACTCTGTTTTGTTCATAAATAAGCATACACTTGCATCACAGAAGCAAAGTGGGTATGAAACCCAGTTTGTATCATCATCTGGCTACTAAGCCTTTTGGTGCAAGCAAACTAGAGAACAGACAGAGAGAGATTCCAAGGGGAACATTGGCATGTCAACAAAGTGACATACCAGAGAAATCCAACCTGGATTAATCCCTAACTAGCCATTCCAAAATCATCCATCACCTAAAGCCAAGCAAGCCATCAGATATTAGACAGATCCTGTCTATTTCTGTTGTCAACAGTAAAGGTACTGGAAAACCAACATGGTTACTTCCAGTGAGAGATCCACCAAATCACAGCCAACCAACAAACAGGGGAGCTACCCTAGGGCAGCACAAGTTTACTGCCAGGGTCACCTCACACCCTAGAATAGCCAAACCAACAAGCCAGATACATATATCATCACCCTGGTGGGGTTCAAATGAGGGCTAGGGTTCCCAACCACTGTGGGCATCCATCTAGTCTAAGCCAACCTAGTGTGATGATCATCACTGTATCATAGTTCACATCAATTATCCACTCCATCAATTAAGACAACACAGATAATTGATGTTAACAAGCAAACCTTGGAGTAAATCATTGCTAATGAACCAGTAGATCACTGCAAGCATCAGCTAATGCTTGATCTTGCACCAAGACCTGATCTGTGCCACACACATACACATAAAAAGGGTAACAGTAATGCACAGGCACAGGAAAGTAAACCAAATCATCAGTTATTGATGATCACATGATCATCAGAGCTGGTCATAGCATGCTAGAACATCACTAAGCAACAGAGCATAAACCAAGCAGTTAACTGGCCACAGATAATCAACAAGTGCTTCACAGGCAACCAAATAGATAATTAAATGAATATATCCAGAAGCACACCCAAGGCAGCATGAACCTCTAGATCAAGGTAAATAAGCACAGCACTTGGTGCTCATCACTGAAACATGCAGTTAACCAGCAGTAATGCCCAACCAAGCTTACACATGAAATTGAGCACAAGGGACAGCATCTCAGTGCCCTGGAACTTGCAAATTGCAAGGATTACACTTGGTAATCAAGCCAGGGCAATCAAATTGAATACACATGAATTTCTAGCCAGAACAGTAAATAGAACAGAGGCACAGGGAAGGTTCCAAGCCAGATATGCAAGATTCAGCAAGCATATGGCTCGGGAACATGCACAGAACTGTGCACAATCATGATAACAAGATTTAAGCTCAGCTACTAGACAGAATAGAGCAGCACCGTAGCTAGGAATCATAGCAGTAGCTCTAGCAGCAGCAGCACACACCACACAGCAAGCCAGGCGCAACAGAGCAGCAGCAACAGCACGACAGGCCCTCCATTGGGAGGAAAGCATTGGCTTGAGTTGCTGAGAGAGGAAGAAGAGAGGCACACAGGGGAGAAGAAGAGTTGGGGGACGTACCAGGGTCGAGCTGGTCAACCACCATGGCGGCCACGGCGGCACACGCCAGGGCGCGGCGGCGCCAGGCCAAGCCAGGCCATGGCGGCGCCACAGCATCACCCCATCGTGGCGGCCACAGCACCATCTCGCCCGGGGCTTGGGGAAACCACGGGATCAAGCGGATCCCGAACCCTAGGCATGGCGGCGAGGGTCGATGGCGAGTGAGGGACGGCGTCAGCTTCAAATTGACGCGGAGAGAACTAATCGCCGTCGACTGGCGGTTCGATTGCGCCCCATGGCGTAGGCCATGGCGGCCAGTGACCGCCGGAATCGGCCGGCGACGGTGCGGGCGACGAAGATCGCCAGTGAGAGCGGTGGGGATTAGGGTTAGGACGAGCGGCGCGTGGTGAGGGAGTGAGCGACCGACCGCTCGGGTCGGTTGGACCCGAGCTGGTCTAGCCAAACCACTGGGCTCCACTGACAAGTGGGCCCAGGGGCAAAACAGACTTTTCCAAATTTCATTAAAAACCAGGAAATTGGAAATTCAATAGAAAATTCATAAAAGCTCTAAAAAATAATTAAAAATATGAAAATTGATCAGCATAAAATTCCCTATCTAAATAAAATATGAAAGAGGATTTTTGAAGATAATCAAGAATAAGTCTTAATATGATGATTTAAATAATCATTTAAATCACACATATTATTTTCTATAATAAAAATTAAGTCCATTAATAAATTTGGACTTTAAAAACACCTTGACAACATTTCAAGGTTATATTTTTCCCTAAACAAATATCCCCAAATTATTCTTAGTATTAACCTTCTATCTAAAAATAATAAACACCGGGAAAGGGGGGAACAAACCCTAAAACTGGAATCATGCATAATTGCTTCTTTAACCATTGCCCTTATCGGACAATGATGCTATTTTTCAGAAACAGAGGACAAGGGTCGAGTCCACACCATCCAACCGCAACACTTTGCGGTATTCGAGCAAGTTCATCGCTTGCTCATGTCATTTGAGTATTTTTACCAAATTACTTGCAAAGTACTATGTTTATCATTATTGCATAAAAAGCAAAACCACTATTTTCATAACTATGAATATGACTATGTGGTGGGCAATGGAACCATGGATTGTGTTGATATGGTGGAGGTTCCATTGCAAGGGTTTATATCCATCTAGGATTAAACAACAAATGTCGTCCAGTGATTCTTGTGCCGTAAAACCCGTGTTAACCATAAGATCTGGAATGGGACGGAGTAGTCAAAAGTGTTTCCACCTCTCGTTCATCAACGGATGCGCTTACCGTAGACGGTTGTATCTTGCGGAGCAATTGGTGGGTGGGGAGCCCCTTCTAATTCCCCACGGTATAGTTGTTGCTTACCGTAGACGGTTGCTGCTTGCGGAACAATTGGTGGGTGGGGATCCCCTTCTAATTCCCCACGGTAATGTGGTCTATGATGGGTTGCAGCTACCGGCGAAGGAGTTTGGTTCGATCCCAAACTGTCGTCGTGGTCGGGGTCCACCCTGAAATTACGGGAATAATGGGACCGGCGAGGACCCAGGGTCGGGGCATGCAACAAAGGGTGGGTGTTCGAGGTAGCGGAGGAACATGATTGACTAGGACCTTATACCGGGCCTCACACCAAAGGAAGTGTGGACGGGAAAGCTGCCCGGTTGGCACCAAGGTTAAGATCTCTTATGGGTAAAGAAACACACCTCTGCAGAGTGTAACGAATCGTGACCAGTCACTCCTTGTTCCGGGATTTGGAACTGCGAACGCTGCCGGAAAGGAACTCCATGAAGTTCTAGTCAACCGGTGAAGGCTGACGGACATAGTTCTTCGAATAAAAACAACCTTTTGAAGAAATGGTTATCAAAACTTGCATGGTATCAGACTTTCTGGTCTGGTGCCGTAGTTAGAGCATTAAACACCTCTTTCCTAATATGAACTTGTTGAGTACGCTCGTACTCATACCACTCTTAAATCCCCTGCTTAGACTGTCTGAATCATCTGGAGGAGGACAACAACAACCCTGAAGAAGCCGACCTCATCGGCTATGAAGAACCAGACCTCTCTGGAGGTATTGAAGGCGTAGACTACCTCATAGTCTACGGAACCGGGGAGGCTTCCGGAGGAGAACAAGCCTAGAAGTACCCAGTATTAGTAGTAGAAGCCGAGCAGCGCGAACTCTTAATACTTAGCTGCTCGAGAGAATAAATGTTAAGTCTAGTGAAACTCCTATATTGTAAGCTAAGTTGGGTTCACCTCGAACCCAGGAGTAAACCTCTTTGGACCCAGGAGGAGCTCCAAGATGATATGTACATATGGTTTGTAATAATGTATGGATGAGTTTGGACCTGCTATGTTCTGTTGTACTACTCTGAGGGATGTAATATTTGCGGATTGGTACTTCGCGAATGTTATATCAACGATCGGCATACTACAACATGCGGTGGTATGCAGGGTCACCACAGTTGGTATCAGAGCAAAAGCTTTGACCTTAGGTTGGAACCTAGTAAATGGGACGAAAACGTTAGGAGTCAAATAGGACTAGTAAAGAATTCTCTAAAAATATGGTGTATATTCACTTGAGAATACAACAATCATATGTTTTAGTGCGATAATTCTTTATTATCTCTATTATGATGCATTATAACTAATCTTATATTCTCTCTATTTCTACAGCCAACAATGGCAAGTTCACGCCCGGGACGAAATGTGAAAGTGAAGACTTCAAACTTGAGTGAATACGACGGAGGACTTGCAGACATCCTACGTGCCATGTTACTTGAATTGGGGTGCGATCCCCAAATCCAAGCGACGAAATACTGGTTCTATGATGGACCAGTATTGGCAAAGTGTAGAGTAGGGCTACGACTTCCCGAATCTTTGGGAATGAGCGTAGTTATGCCGGCGGAGAAGCCCGAACCATCAACACAGCCTATCATATAGGCTGTTATGAGAGCCATAACGGATATCCGGGAACATAAGACGAAAGAGCTTATGGGTTCCGAATTCACCCACATTCCTCACACTGGAGGAAGAGGAAGACCTCATGCTGGACCATTTTAAATACGCCAGACGTAAACCAGCCGAAGCTGCAAAATACATGGACAATAGCCGTAACTTGCTATCATTGTTATTTCAGTTGAACCGTCATTTGACGGGAGCAATTGATACAATGCTAGAAGAATTCACTGAACCCAAGGAGGACAGTAGGGGGAAAGAACCTATGGAGAATGTGCTGCGAGACACCGGTTTATTCAGGCTGGTGACTACATCGATATTGATCCACTTGCACGTGAAACTACACCTGCTACACTGGGAACTACTCGGGTAGTTCCTATGGGGGATACGAGGGCGGAGAGGAATCCGGAAACATGCAGCGTTCCGAGACTCCTATCGAGAATTCCAGGGGTTGGCGTTGGGGATGTGATACTGGAACCCATAGTACTACTGAGTATTATGATGGGGAGATGAATGATGACGCAACAACCCAGAACCAGAGCTATCCTAGTAATGAAGGAGTGGATGGAGGATATCCGACACAAGTTGAGTCGGGTATGAGCTTTGGTAACCCTTATGGTGTGGCTACAGGAGAGTACACCCGATGGGTGGACTATGATGCACTCAATGATCGGTTGTGAACACTGATTTCTCCTTAGGATCATCATCGGATTCGGATTACAAGCCAACGGGGAGACCTTATGTTCCGGGGTCTATCGGGAGGACGACACGTTCGGCCAGGATGGAAGCCTGGGATGTACCGGGAGTGAAGCACGACTAGAGTCCACCAAGGGAGGCGAGGCTATAATACACCAGTACCATGTGTATTATAGTTTGTAATATTTGTATAAATTTGTACATATACTTTAATAAGTGAGTTTGCATACTCACATCGCTACTGAGTATTGTAATAAGACCACTTATGTATGTATATACAGGGTATATGTTTTGTATGATTTGCATTTGCTTCTTGATTTCCATTGCGTGACTAGTTACTGTGCACAAAGTTGAGCTCGGAAAACTTGCGCATGGAGTAACTATGAGTACCGCTTTGTGTTGCGAGAACTAGGGGGATATGTCGGGAACGCCGAGTGAGGAGAGTGAAGAGCGGCGCATCGAGCGCGAGGCCGGACGAAGAGGCTGAAGCTGATGAAGCAGCCAGAACTCAGTTTCCACCACCACCACCACCCATGACGCAGCAGAACTTTGTCCAGTACATGCAGATGATAGATGAAAGACAGCGTGTGACGCTGGAGCAGCAAAATAGATTCTTCCAAGAGCTGATGCAACAGAACAGAGTTGAGAGGCATGAGAATCAGGGAGTCACTTTGGCAGACTTCCAGAACACAAAGCCAATATCTTTTGCTTACGCGCCCGAGCCAATGGACGCGGAAGACTGGCTTATGGACACCGAGCGAAAGCTCAATACTGTTGGTTGCAACGATCTGGAGAAGGTCCGTTATGCTACGCACTTGCTCGTGTGGACCTGCCGCATCATGGTGGGACAATATAGTAGCCGTGTATCCGGCAGAGAAGGTATTTACCTGGGAAGAGTTCAAGAGGAAGTTCAGGGAGTCCAATGTCCCTGAAAGCATTGTGGAGTTAAAGCGTCGAGAATTTGAGAGTCTTGAGCAGAAAGACAATGCTATTCTGACTTATGTCAGAGAGTTCTCGAAGCTGTCTCGGTATGCCGTTGAGGAGGTCAATACTGAGGATAAAAAGAAGAAGAGGTTCTTGCGGGGATTAAGTCCCCAGTTTAAGGTACAACTCAGAATGATGAGAGCAACAGAGTTCCAGGAATTGGTGGATGCAGCCATCACCCTGGAAGATGACTTCAAGCAACTGCAGGAAGAGAAGCGGAAGAAGGCCAAATATGAGCCTAAGAGGTATTTCAACAACAAGCCAAACATGAGTTTGAGCTTTAAACCCAGATACAACAACAACAACAGCAACAACAACAGCAACTACTACGGTAGTAGGAGAAACCAAGCGTTTCAGACTGCAAACCAGATGGTCTGTCGCGTTTGTGGATTCCGAGGTCATACCTCGAAGGATTGCAGGAAGCCCAAGATAATATGCTTTGGTTGTCGCCAGGAGGGACATATGCTGAAAGACTGTCCCAAGAGGAATTCCGGAGGAGGTCAATCTGGAGGAGGAGGAAATCGAGGAAACACCGGAGGGAGCTGGAAGAATAAGAAGCCCTTCGGCAAGCTGAACTGTACCAGTCTGGAGGAGGTGGTCAACTCTGACCAGGCGGTGATAGGTACGCTCCAGATACTCACTCATCCTGGCAAAGTACTTTTTGATACTGGTGCAACTACATCCTTCATTTCCCAGCAATTCATCATCAAACATGGGATTAGATGCAATAAACTAGATAAACCAATCACCATACTTTCTGCGGGGGGAACGATATTAGTAACCCATACTAAACCTGGACAAGTCATTATGATCAATAAGTGTGCGTTTGACGCAGACCTGTTCATTTTACCGATGAAGGACATTGATGTCATTCTTGGTATGAATTGGTTAGAGGAAAATGGCGCACTTATAGATTGTACCCACAAAACAGTATCCTTGAAAAGCCCGGGTGGAGATAGAATCATTTATCAAGGAGATAAGCATACTCAGATTGAAGTGGAGTTAAAGTTAAGAACGGCATGAAGGAGGTGAAGTTAGAAGATATTCCAGTAGTCAATGAATTCCAAGATGTATTCCCTAAGGAATTACACGGAATGCCACCGAGATAGGGAGATAGAATTTACTATCGACCTAATTCCAGGAACGACTCCGATTGCTAAAGCACCATACAAGATGGGGCCTAAAGAGTTGAAGGAACTCAAGGAACAATTGGATGACCTAGAACGAAAAGGATTCATACAGGAGAGTATCTCACCATGGGGATCACCTGTGATATTTGTGGATAAAAGAGATGGAGGTCGACGGATGTGCGGAGACTACAGGAATTTGAACAATGTTACAATCAAGAACAAGTACCCACTTCCTAGAATCCAAGATCTTTTTGATCAAGTTAGAGGCGCGGGAGTCTTTTCCAAGATTGATCTAAGATCCGGTTATCACCAGATAAAGATCAAGAAGGAAGACGTTTCGAAAACAGCCTTTGTCTCGAGATACGGACATCATGAGTATCTCGTAGTACCTTTTGGACTAACCAATGCCCCAGCAATATTCATGAATCTCATGAATAAGATCTTCATGCCATGTCTCGACAAGTTTGTCATCGTATTCATCGATGATATCTTGATATATTCCAAGGACAAAGCTGAACATGCTGAACACCTTAGGATAGTATTGCAAACACTAAGGGAACACCAACTGTACGCCAAGTTCAGTAAGTGTGAGTTTTGGCTTGATCAAGTAGAATTTCTTGGTCATGTCATTAGCAAGGATGGGATAGCAGTAAACCCAAGCAAAGTAGCCTCAGTTTTGGACTGGGAAGCACCCAAGAATGTTAAGGAAATCCGAGGATTCTTGGGAATGGCAGGATACTATCGGAGATTCATTGAAGGATTCTCCAAGATAGCAGTACCAATGAACAAGTTGCTAAGAAAGAACACACCTTTCGTGTGGTCTGATGAGTGTGAGAAAAGTTTTCAAACTCTGAAAGAAAAACTCACCACAGCACCGGTGTTAGCAGTTCCGGAAGATGGCAAGGATTACACCGTGTACTGCGATGCATCCAAACATGGATTGGGATGTGTACTAATGCAAGATCGGAAAGTAATATCTTATGGATCAAGGCAACTCAGACCTCATGAAGTAAATTATCCAACTCATGATTTAGAACTAGCAGCAGTTGTTTTTGCACTTAAGACTTGGAGACATTTTCTCTATGGAGCCAAGTGTGAGCTCTATACTGATCATAAGAGTCTCAAGTACTTCTTCACTCAAAAGGAACTCAATATGAGGCGAAAAGATGGCTTGAGCTGATCAAGGACTATGATCGACCATCAACTATACTCCGAGGAAAGGCTAATGTTGTAGCGAGATGCCTTGAGCGAGGAAAATGCTTGGCGGAATAGAACCAGAAATTTCACCAGAGTTGAAGAAGGAAATAAGTCAAGCCCAAATCCAACTTTGGGAGAAAGAAGCTCACGAAGGATTATCCGCTGTACAAGTAGCTGATGAGATGAATGTCAACCTCAAGAATGAAATAATCATGGGCCAACTAGATGATCCATTCATCGTAGAAGAGATGAGGAGGATTGACGAAGGAAGACCATCAGAATTTCACCGTGGAGAGATGGGATCATTATGGTTCCAGAAGAGGATTTGTGTTCCGGATATTGCTGAGATAAAGGAAGTAATACTCCGGGAAGCCCATCAAACACCATACTCCATCCATCCGGGAAGTACGAAGATGTACATGGATCTAAAGGAGCTATTCTGGTGGAACAACATGAAGAGAGAAATAGCACAGTATGTGGCGGAATGCCATACATGCCAAAGAGTGAAGGCCGAACACCAGAGTCCGGCAGGAAAGTTACAACCTTTACCCATTCCAGAATGGAATGGGAGGAGATAGGAATGGATTTCATCACCGGGCTACCCATGACCAATAAAAAGAAGGACATGATATGGGTAATCGTGGACCGGTTGACGAAAAGTGCACACTTCTTAGCGGTAAATCAGCAAGACAAAGGAGAGAAACTCATCGATCTTTACATCAAAGAGATCGTGAGTAAACATGGAGTGCCCAAGAAGATCGTGTCAGATCGAGGATCCGTGTTCACATCAGCATTCTGGAAGCAACTACATGAAGCTTTAGGATCCAAGCTAGACTATAGTACCGCCTATCATCCCCAGACAGGTGGACAAACCGAGAGAACTAACCAGATCCTAGAGGACATGCTTAGGGCTTGTGCCCTAGATTTCGGAGGATCATGGGAAGAACACTTACCATTAGCAGAATTCTCATACAACAATAGCTATCAAAGTAGTATCAAGATGGCACCATTCGAAGCTTTGTATGGAAGAAAGTGTAGATCACCGATATGTTGGTACGAAGCTGGATCAAGCAAGGAGTTCAACCCAGATTATGTCAAAGAAAAGCAACACATCATTGACATCATAAGAGATAGACTGAAGATAGCCCAAAGTTGACAGAAGAGCTATGCAGACCAAAAGAGAAGGACTTGGGAGCCACAAGTTGGAGACATGGTTTATCTTAAGGTAAGCCCGATGAAAGGACTCCAAAGGTTTGGAGTAAAAGGGAAACTCAGTCCTAGGTATATAGGACCTTTCAAGATACTGAGTCAGAACCGAGGTTTAGCATTTGAATTGGATCTACCGGGAAGGCTAGCTCAAGTTCACAATGTATTCCATGTATCACAACTCAGAAAATGCTTAAAGACCCCAGATGAGCCAGTATCACATGCTGAGCTCGAGTTACAACCAGATCTGACCTATATCGAGAAGCCAGCCAAGATTCT